>NW_027248475.1:355000-601519 GCF_031021105.1 Erythrolamprus reginae | reverse complement strand
TGAGTTCTATTCTACACACAAACACACACATCATTCATTTGCTGGCCAGCCAAAACATATCACAATCAATCCAATTCTACACATCGTTATTATGTTAAATCCCCTATTAATCACTCAGCCTCTTTTCTTACTTGGAGTAAACTTGATGTTTTGGGGAATTTCCATTCTCCTGAAATCTGCATAGTAGTTGGAGGGTCTAAATCAAATGACCAATTCAAAAATTGCATTTTCAGACTTTGTTGATTCCAGGCATTTTCAAAATCTAACTTTCCTCCTTTTGTTACTACAGAGCTCTTTAACTCTTTAACTCTGGGCTATCTGCCCCTTTAACTCTTTTACTTCCTTAAATAAAAGTTTTAGCAACTCTTTCTCTTCAGGTTCAGAGTCTGAACCAGACTCTTTTCTCTCTCTCTCTCTCTCTCTCTTTCTCTTTATGTCTGCAGACTCTTTATTTCCCATTATTTTCTTTACTTCTTGATCTCAGATTTTTAAGGCAGTTTTACCACTAAGAGATTGGAGTATCTTTTAGTCTCCAAGCTACCTAGCCCACCTTTCCAAGAATTATCTTGCCCTTGGACGTTAATGGTAGTTTTCCCACTAGGATTTCCCTGTTGGAGTTCCCCACTATTGAGACTTTCAATTCACACTTCACCAACATTCGTGCCTCCTTTTCTGGCCAATTCCCTCACGGGAGGATGGAACCGCAAATCAGGAGTCAACTCTCACATCGTCCTGCAGATCCTCTAATAGGACCCCTCAAAAGGACGTCTTACCACACACACTCAATAGTCTCCAAACAACCTAGCCTACCCGCCCAATAACCATCTGAGTAAGTAGTCCCTTAGTTGTAAAATGCCATAGCAAATTACAGGTACTTACCAGACCTGTGCACAGGGTTGCCCGGTCCTCGAGGGGCCTTCTATTATTTCTCTTTGTCTCTTCCTCTTTCTGTCTCCTTGTCCTAGTGATCTCGTTTAGCCAATTTTATGGGTCTACCAGAGCCAATTGCCTCTCCATGGAGGTCCGTCCTCTGTCCAAATGGGACAGGGTGCACCTAAAGACGCTCCTCCCTGGACAGTCAACAGGATGGAATCCCGGAGAGCCCCCAAGTTGTGCGCTGAAATTTTATGAAAAAGTTCACACGAGACATTTGGACAAAGAGAACAGAAATGTTTATTCTCTCTGGGTATACCAAAAAACTGTTTGCAAAGCGGGTACTCTTCCCAAGGGAAGAGACACTTGTACAGAAGCTAAAGAGCAGATTATATAGGTTTTACAAATCACAAAGGTACATAGAATTCCTCAACCTATCATAGGGGTACACAGAATTCCTTGTCTAAATATGGTCTACATCCTGTTTCTTTCTCCTGGAGATGAATAGCACCTTATATGGTTTATTGGGTAAACAGCAAGCATTTACCTTGTTAATCAGAAAACATTTATCTTGTTAATTAGCAAACATTTATCTTGTTAAAAACAGATTCCAAAATGACAGTCACAAGATAAGGAAAAACAGGAAATCCTAATCTTGTTAAAGACATAAACTACAGACAGCAAATATTGATATTCTTAAAATAAAACTTAAATTATTTTATACACAATGGATTTTTCCTTCAGCGTTCATATGCACAATTTTTTGCTCTAACGTAATAGTGGACCTCTTCGTTTTAAACTTGTACTATTTTCCTCTGACAGGAATTTTCTTTTCTCCCATTTTGCACAAATAAAGATTAGCTGCATCTAAAACTGTCGCTATGCATTTGCTTGGTTTAATTGCACAAACACTAGACTCTCATTAAATGTTTATCACATTAAATGTCACTTAGTATCAATTTACAATTCTCACTAAATCGAATATTGCGGGTTTTTTGAACTTGCACTAACTGTGACTTATTATATAGGAAATTCTCCTTCCCTGCCCCGAACTCCTGAGCTCAAGAGATCTTTGATAGGTAAGCAAAGTGGAGGTTCTAGGACCTGCTGGGATGGGAAGCAGGCCTAAGGCCTGTGAGAACCCAATGGGAGGAGGAGCGTGCCCAAAAGCTGTGGGGATCCTGCATGGAAGGGGAAGTGAAGCACAGAAGAGTCTCAGGGTTGGGAAGGCCTGGAGCAGAGGCTCCCAACCCTGAGACTTGCCCTGCTGAATGACCAGCTCAGTCATTGAATGACCGCACTGTTGCTAAAAGAGCAGGGAGTGGAGGTTGTTAAGCAAGTTCCATTATGGTCATCGGTCAAGACTGCTTTTGTAGCCCTTGTAATATTACAACAGATGTGAAAATAATGCATCTCCTGGCATCTCTTTTAATCAATGTGTATTTTATGGAACTGAAATTGGGTGACTTTGCAGTCACTTATTGAACTGATAACAAAAGTAGGTAATTTGCCCTAGATGCATATTGCTGGTGGGCTCTATGAGACAGACAGAGGAATCTATGATTTTATTTGTGCATGCCTAGATTATGTCAATAATCTCTTGGCAACTGTTCCCAATTCCTCTCTCTGTTCCTTGATCTTAGTGCTGTTTTGGACCTGCCATCCCCCCCCCCCCCCCACGACTCCCTTTTTAAGACAGAAGCAGCTTAAACTATTGGTGCTTGTGTTTAAAATCATCTAGTCACAAACTTCAAATATCTATTTGTCCTTATTTTTCTTACAATCCTGTTCACTCTTTTTTCCTTTGAGTAGAGCTTTCTGTTTGTTGTTCAAAAAATGCAATCTTCATGTTGTGTTCATAAATCAGAACTTACTTTCTCTTAAAGCTTGAATAAATGGTTAAAAAGAGTTTAAATACCTGAATATTCGACTAATAAAGATAGTGTAGGGCATGGCTAGACATCCTACTGTCATTAATCTTGGCAATTCCTAGATTAAGATTTGCTTTTTTTATTATAGATATTATAGATATTTTTCGTATCTTAATAAAGCTGTTTTAAGTATACATGGTTGCTGTGTTTTGTCTTATTTTTTGCTGGTTTAATTAACTAGCAAATTAGTTTTGGATGGAATTTTGTAATTGGTGAATAAATATTTTTAATAAATATCTGTTCTTGAATTTAGACATACTGTAGTAAAGAAGACGTGACACCTCTTAGATTATATCTTTTAAAATGATCATTTGTTCTCCTTTTGAGGTTCTTTTTCAGATTCAGTGCAGAATTTGGAAGAATTAAAGCACAGAAAACAAGGTATTTATTAATGTTGGGCTCTGTCATATGTATGTTATTTGGTTTAATATTTATATTAATTATGTGTTTATTTTTATGATCTGCCACTATAAATTATAGCAGATATATAGTTCTGATTGAGAATACTATGTCTGTCATTAGGTTAGAAATACAGTGGTACCTTGTCTTACGAACGCCTCTTCATGCGAACTTTTCAGGATACGAACCCGGTGTTTAAGACTTGTTTGCCTCTTCTTAAGAACCATCTTCACCTTACGAACTGGAGCCCGGGCTCTCTTACTGCGCGTGCACTCTCTTACTGCTGCAGGGATTCCCCTGCCTTGTGACTGCCACCGCCGTGATTTCCCATTTGTTTGCCGCACCCGCAGTGATTCACCGCCTCCGGACTGAAATGCCTGGGATTTTCCCTTTGCTTTCCAGCAACTGGGCGAGATGCCTCCTCCTTCTCCTCTCCTCCGGAGCCTGCAGGAGAGAAATAGGGGAAAGAAATAGTCCCATTTTCAAGAGGGGAGAAAGAGAGAAATGAGACCCATTTTCCAAAGAGCAAGAGAGGCAAATGGGTAGGAGAGGGGAAAGAAGAGTCCCGTTTTCAAGAGGGGAGAAAGAGAGAAAGGAGTCCCATTTTCCAAAGAGAGAAAGAATGGCCTCTTGAAAACGGGACTCTTCTTTCCCCTCTCATACCCATTTGCCGCTCTTTCTCTTTGGAAAATGGGACTCATTTCTCTCTTTCTCCCCTCTTGAAAATGGGACTATTTCTTTCTCCTCTTTCTCTTCCGCGGGCTCCGGAGGAGGAGGAGAGGAGGAGGAGGAGGCATCTCGTCCAGCTGCTGTAAAGCAAAGGGAAAATCCCAGGCATTTCAGTCCGGAGGCAGGGAATCCCGGCGGGGGCGGCAAGCAAATGGGAAATCCCAGCGGTGGCAGTCACAAGGCAGGGGAATCCCTGCGGCAGTAAGAGAGTGCACGCGCAGTAAGAGAGCCCGGGCTCTTTCCTTCCTCTCTCCTACCCAGTTGCCTCTCTTTCTCTCTTTGGAAAACAGGACTCATTTCTCTCTTTCTCCCCTCTTGAAAATGGGTCTCTCTCTGTCCTTCTTCCTCTCTATTTGCCTTTCTTTCTCTCTCAGAAAGCCTAGGTAGCCGAGTGTGGCTCCATCTCTCCAGTTGTTCTTTGTATTCCCTCCCGCTGCTGCCTTTTGCTGGTCCATGCTGAGAAACTGGAGTTTACCTCACGAGCCTCGCTTGGTTGCCTTTCAGTCCTTCCCTCCCCACCTCCACCTCGGCTGTTAAATTTTTCACGGTGCACTGGTGGGGAAGGGAGAACTGTGGTTTTGTCTCTCTCTCACACACACACACAAACACACACACACACACACCATCTCTCTTTCCCTTCCTCTCTTTCTCCCCATTTCTTTTCCCCCCTCTCACCCTCTCTCTTGCCCTCCTTCTCCTCTGTGTGTGTATGACGGACGGAGAACCCCGTGTTCGCCTGTCCCTCAGCTGCTCTCTCTTCCTCGGGCAAATCCACTGGGCGCGTCCAGGGGGCAGCGGAACCCAGCAGCCCTATCTTGGGGCTTTTGAGGAGAGGCGCTGCCCCAGCCCAGAGAAAAAGGCGGCTGCAGTGCCTCTCAGGACAAATTTGGCGGCGGGGCAGGAGGAGAGGGGAGGGGCTGGCTCAGCTCATTTGCAAAAGAGAGGCAGTCAGCCTCTCTCTCCCTCCCTCCCTCTCTCTTTCTCTCTCGGGTGGAAAACCACCATTGACAAGCTGCCAGGCAGCTTCCCACATGTGTCAATCCACCAACGAGACTCCCTCCAGGCAGCCTGCGTTGTCTTCTCCCTCCCCCTTCACCCGCCCCAGAACAAGGATCTGAATGCGGCCGGGAAGAAGGCAATAGGGGTGAGTTTTGGGATTGCACACATTATTCACTTTTACATTGATTCCTAGGGGAAACATTGTTTCATCTTACAAAGCTTTCTTCTTACGAACCTCGTCACGGAACGAATTAAGTTTGTAAGACGAGGTACCACTGTATTATTACTGTACTTTTCTAAATGTCTTTTTAAATGACATGTATTGAAAGGTACCCTTTGCTTTTTTTAATTGGTTGAACCCAACATTGTACTAATAATAAGGTTTTGCTTTAGTGTGGTTTTGCTTTCAATATTTGGGAATTGCATTCTCCCTATCCTTGAAAGAAGAGTTAATGTAAAAAAGATAAGAAAGGCAAAAATGTCATATTTCATTATAGGGTAAAATGTCATTCCTTTAAAAATTTCTTTGCTTAGTGTTTTTTCCATGAGAAAATTGAAAAATTAGGAGAAAATGAGAATAGGTTGACTGGTTTTTAAATGATAATAAAGAGCAGGCCTTCTATTGATTCTTCTGTGTTACTTATTTTTGGAATTGAATAACAAGCTATAACTTTATTTTCTAAATTTAAAAAAATGTAAATGCCATTTTGTATTAACTTAAATGTTCCATCATAAAATGGTAAATTCAAAACTTGAAAAATGCCTATCTGCAGATCCAGTTCTAAAATATTTTCATTCATTTCTAGAGGTTATAGTATTATTTTCTAAGAATCATAGTTGTTCATTTTGGAACAGTATCTTTGAAATGCAAAGATATCCTGTGTGTTATATGCATTAAAGTAGCTGTTCAATCCTGGCAGTTTAATGAATTGTTCTCTTGGTTTTCTGCATGTTTTGAAGTAATTCTTCAAAAGTAAATCTCTAGCATTGCACTGGTATAGTTTCAAAGATGGGCATAAGGAATGTGTAGTAGAGATTTTAAAAATCAAACAAAAGTCTGTTTCCCCCCCCCCCAAATTATTTTAAGTGTGAAGATTTTTTTTTTGTTCTAAAGGAAATTCACAGATTTGTTAAATGCTTAAATTAAATTGGACTACATGACCTACAAGGTCCCTTCCAACAGCAACAATAACAATAATAATAAACAAACTATTGTTTTTTAGATAGCTGCTTTGAGTCCTTCGGGATTGGGCAGTATAGAAGTCAAATAAATAAATAAACAAACAAATACATAATTCCCATGATTCATCAGATTATCTAATCTCAGTTATATCAGTTTTGTCTGAATCGTAGCAAGTTATGGTCTTACCCTCAATAATCTAAAAAGATGTATAACTTCTTTGGTTGTCTTTTAACTGTATGGCATATATAGCTTGGGAAGTCTACAATGCTTTTTACCACAAAGTAGTTCTGGCAGCCTAATAAGATTGCTAGTTTGTTTTGTTCACACATGTGCTTCATCCATGGTACACCACAGAGTTTTGCAACAGCTGGCTAGCAGCGTTTGTGAGATTCCTTTGTTAAACTACTCTATTAGAGCTAAGATATATAACATTTCAAACAAGCCTCTTTTTAATTAAACTGATGGGATTTTAGAATAGTTGGATTAGAATATGTTTTTAAAACTTTTTCATATGTTTCAAAATGTGGCCCCTATTTCAACTTCTTAAATAAACACAAAAATATTTGAGAGGGGGCCCACGATTGAGAAGGTGGAAGATACCTGTGCATGTAAAGTCACATTTTAACAGGATTACTTCCTATTATGCTTGGATAAATAGAGAATAGTCCTAAAGAGCGTCAGCCTCTGCAAAGCAGGATCATTTATACTATCTTTTCCCCTCTGTCTGGACAAATAAAGCCCAAATCCCATTTATCTATTTATTTATCTATTAACTATCATTTTCCTCCCCAGTTTGCTTTGAAAAGTTGATAACCACCTTGTCAGAGTAGCAGCAAGTTCTTTCAATAATCCTTCTTTATCTCACAAGCTGGAACCTTGTCACAACCAAATCATGCTGACTGTTGGATTATTTATATAAAGCAGAGAGGAAAATATGGGATAAGATCTGAAAGGGATCTAGCATAAGATGATCAGACATCCCGCTTTCTGGGGGACAGTCACGCTTTTAAATTATTTGTTCCGCGTCCCACTGGGTTTCCAAAATATCATCAGCCGAGTCATGTCCCGGCCTCAGCTGTGCATTGCAGGCATCTGGGGTGTTTCGGAGGATCTTCTCCGGGTGACACCCAGGGCTTCTGAGCCAGACTGGACCGGGCGGGCTGGACCGGGGAGGCTTGGAAGGGATGCCGCTGCCTGGGCAGAAGCCGCAGCTGCTCGGGCACTGCAGGGACTCCTCGGGGGCATTTTAAGGGCGGGAGAACTTTTCCTGCCTTCTTTTCCTTCAGGAGCCCAGCCACCACCGCCGCCACCTTTCCTCTCTTGTTATGCCCAGAGGACTTCTTCCTCCTGCCACCCTGCGGGGATAAGAGACCGCAACAGAGGGGGGAGGGGGAAACGGGTGCTGAACAAAGGAGCTTTGGCACCCGGCGGCAGCAGGTGAACTTTGCAGCTCTCGGGTGGCAGGAAGAGCGGGGCTGGTCAGCTTTGGTGGCAGCACCAAACAGGGGTTTATGTAGAAGTGGGAGGGTGCTGGCAGCAGCGGCACTGGGCAGTAGCTGTGGAGCGCCGGTGGGGTGGTCAGCTGTAAGCGGGAGCTCCAGGCAGCGGCTGGACGTGTTGCTGGACGCCATACATGCTGACAGGCCAGTGCTAGCCCCTCACCCATGCCGAGCACAGCACCAGCATGTATGGCGTCCAGCATCACGTCCAGCCGCGCCCCCCCCCCGGTGCCTCCGCCCTAGAGCTCCTGCTCTCAGCTGACTGCCCAGTGCCGCTGCTCTCGGCACCCTCCCACTCCTACTTCAACCCCTGTATGTGGTGTATGAGAAAGAGAGAGAGAGAGAAAGGGAGAGAGAGAAAGGGAGAGAGGAGAGAGAGAGAGCTGGAGAAAGAAAGAGAGAGAAAGTTATTATTTTTTTTGCGATTTTTTTTTTTGGTGAAATGTTTCTAGCACCCCAGCCGCCCACCCCCAATGGTGTCCTTTTTTCCCAATCTTAAAATCTGGTCACTTTAATCTAGCTCAGTCTTACAGAAGTCCAGAAATCCTCATGTCATGTACAGTCAAAGCTGGATAGTTTCTTTCCTTTAAGAATTAAAACACAAGATTTTACAAATTATGTTAAAATGAACTCAAATGGCTTCAAATTAAAATTATTTTTAAATTTGATTTTACTATTGCTTGTTTCCAATGAAAACTTTTTATATTATAAAGTTGCAAAAGTAGTTATTGAATGTGATGTATTTATCTCTTGCTCCACCCAGATTTTGAAATAGCAAAGGCTGACATAATATTAAGGGATCACAAAATCACAAAGCGTGAGAAGCTCAGTGCTCCACAGAAGGAGGATCTACAGACTGCTTTAAAAAGTAAGACTCATTTTTAATCCTTTAGAACTCTGTATGGTGGTAACCAATATAATCTACATGCACTCATGTCTGAAATATCTGAAGAATCTGGAACTCTCTATACTGAGACAAATTCAGTATATGCTCGGTTATGCAGAATGACTTTCTTTTTCTATTTTAAAGACTAGGAATACAATCTAATAAGTAGATTTCAATTGCCAGAGAGAAGCAACTAGTGATCAGATGAAGTACATATGGGACAGCAAGCGCATAGAAGAATGCAATTTACAGTTAGCCCTTATTTGGCTACCGGATGTAATTCTAGGTAGATATCACTTATAAAGCCATTTCATTTTACTATAGATAATAATGGAGAGACTGCACGATTCCTGTAAGTGCCCATCTGCTTTGTGTGCACTGACAGCATTAACCTCTTTCAGGTCCCATTGCAAAATAGTGTCACTAAGAGGAAACCAGGGACAACTTTTTCTGTTACTCCATTTATGCTGTGCGATAACATTTCCCCCCCTCCGAGATCCATGTTTTCGATCATGCCCATTTTCAATTGTTCTTTAAAATCTCAGCTTTTTCCTAGGCTTTGGTTAAGAGTGATTGGTAGGCCCTTTTGAACTGAAGAGATTATTTTGTTCTCTTTGGTAGTTGTTTTATTATTGTTGTTTTTATGGAGTTATTTTAATTTTGTGAAGCCACTTTGTTAATAGGGTTGGGCAATCTGGAAATTTAATAAATAGTACAACTGTATTTTCAGATATTAATATTGTACATGGATTGTGGAGGGTATAGGTTTAGGTCACTTCATGACAGAGGTTCTTTGGTCAATATATTAGCAACAACCTATATATAGTGATAAATGGACTGCATTCTAAATCAGTTTCGTTATTTGTGTAATGTGTGTTAAAATCTTCAGAAAAAACTATACACTTTATTTTGACTGAAATGTTTAGTTGACACTTTCCTAATGAGTTAGAGTTCTTTGCAGTCTGTTTTCTGGAACACTTGTGTTCTTAAGTTCTTAGGATAAATGTTTAGAAGGACTCAAATAGATAAAGATATATACTTATTATAATAAAATATGAATGCATTACTGAAGGGGTTTTTTCTTCCTTTCTTACATATGTGTACTAGTTTCTAAACCTGAAAGAAGATCCTCACTTACAGCAATTGTGATATTTGTTGCAACTTGTATTGCTGCTGGTGGATGGTATATATTTTGGCATTCACCAATTCATGTTTCTGAAATGGATTATAAAGTTCTACAAACATTTAAAAAACAAATGAAAGAGCTCAGGAACACTTATCCAAGTCAAGACGCAATAGTTTGGAACAGAATCCAAGTTACTTTTGAGAAACGTCTAAATTCTTCTCACCCTCATTTGGAACCAGCTATTTTATTACTCACCGCTTCAAAAGAAGCTGAAGATGTGTTGAAGTGTTTAAGCAACCAGATTGCTGATGCTTTCTCATCTTCTCAAGGTGCACTTACGATTAAAATTGATGGGGCCAGCACAAGAGCTCAAGATAGTGATGTTGTCAAACTTAATGTCGATGAAAAGCTGAGCTCTGGTTTCGAGAATGGTAACAAAGCAGCGGTAGTCCATCGGTTTGACTCATTGCCCGCAGGTTCCACCCTGATTTTTTACAAGTACTGTGACCATGAAAATGCAGCATTTAAAGATGTGGCATTACTATTAACCGTTCTTCTGGATGGGGAGTCCTTGAATAAGAGCTTTTCCTTATTGCAAGTTGAGGAGAGAGTGAAATATTTCCTCTGGGCTAAATTTACTAACTCAGACACACCGAAGTCTTATAACTACACGGATACAGACAAGTTGAGTGGCTTGTGGAGTCACATAGCCCATGTAGTCTTACCTATATGGCCGGAAAACTTCATCCCTCAGGAGAAATGTTTGCAGATGAAATGACTGAAGAAAAGGGAGCAAGAAGAAAATACGTTGCAATACAAAATGTATTGTATAAGTCTGTTTATATAATGAGAAAATTGCAATTTATTAATCAGAATTACTGAAGTTATAGGTGATTCAATATCAGAATAAAATTTCTCCTTTATAGAGAAGCTGGTAATCTGTAAAAAACTTAGACCTTTAACAATTCTAGTGATTTATTGGAAATCAAGATTCTATCTTAAGGGGGGAAATCTTGTTGCTCAGGCCCACCCAACTTTGTGTAATGAATTTTTTAAAGCATCAAAATCCTTTTGGAAAATACTGTGATTGTGGATAACAAGGTAAGGAATTATAATACTAGATTCTATCTTTCTGCTTAAAGTTTAATAGACTGCAAAGTTGAAGTTGAGACCAGGTTTTCCTATATCCTAAGAATAATTTTGTCTTATTCCATTTTCACAAACTGCATTGTAAAAAATCTTGTACCTGTAGATTCTGTAAGTTTCTGCTTTTGCTACAAAATTATGTAAGATATAAGCCTGTGTTAAATCAATGATAGACTCTTTTTCTCGTTTGAAAATGGCATGTAGCTATGTAATACAGTATGCATGTTTTCAAATAATTATAATTACATCAATCCAAAAACACAGGGCTCTTCAGTTTATTCAGTTAGACTATCACTGACAACCAAAGGCTTCCTTCAGATGAGAAATTTTGAAATTTTTTATTTGATTTTTTTTATTTGGTCAATGACCAGCAACATTAAATAATAAAATGAGTTATATAAAACAACAATAGGAAATACAACCAGGATCAATAAAGAGGACTAAGTGCATTATATATTAGCAAGTATAAAATAAATCAAATATGATATACTCAATAAACACCTTATTACAATAATATCCCATTTATTTATCTAACACTGGTAAAAGTGAGGGGTCCATGGTGCTCTCTGAGCTTGCTTGTTTTCTTGCAGATGTTTCATTACCTTAACAAGGTAATATCACCAAAGCTGGAACTAGAGCACCAAGGACCCCCCTCATTTCATCCCTGAACTACAAATGTTCTCCTTTATTAGCACTGATAAAAGTAATACAGGTAGTCTTCAACTTACAACAGTTCATTTACTGACCGTTCAAAGTTACAATGACACTGAAAAAAATGACATTATTTTTCACACTTACGACAATTGCAGCAATCCTGGTCACCTGGTCAAATTTTAGATGCTTGGCAACTGACTCATATTTATGACAGTTGCAGTGTCCTATGGTCACGTGATCATACTTTGTGACCTTCTCACAAGCAAATGTCAACGGGGAAGTCAGATTCATTTAACAACCGTGCTACTAATTTAACCACTGCAGTGCTTCACTTAACATATGTGGAAAGAAAAGGCATAAAATAGGGCAAAACTCACTTTGCAAATGTGTCACTTAGCAACATAAATTTTGGGCTCTGTTATCATAAGTTAAGGACCACGTGTATAATAAAGCTATACATTAAAATATATGTTCTCTAAAAATTATTAACAAAAATAATTAAGCAAAGTGTTAATAAGAATAAGGATATTTTTTTTGGAATTTTTACCAGTTAGAATAGAATTCTTTATTGTCCAATTGTGATTGGATACACAATGAATTTGTCTAGATGCATATGCTCTCAGTGTACATAAAAGATACATTTGTCAAGAATCATGAGGTACAACACAATGATTGTCATAAGGATCAAATAAACAATGAGGAAACAATCAACATTAATACAAATTTTAGGGATACAAGCAACATGTTACAGTCATACAGTCAATTGGTGGGGGGAAATGGGTGATAGGAATGATGAGAAAAAACTAGTAGTAATAGTGCAGACTTAGTAAATAGTTTGACAGAGTTGAAGGAATTATTTGTTTTGCAGAGTGATGGCATTCAAGAAAAAAACTCTTCTTGTGTCTAATTGTTTTGGTGTGCAGTTCTCTGTAGCGACGTTTTGAGGGTAGAAGTTGAAACAGTTTATGTCCAGGATGTAAGAGGTCAGCAAATATTTACACAGCCTTCTTTTTGACCCGTACAGCATACAGGTCCTCTATGAAAGGCAGGTTGGCAGCAATTACTTTTTCTGCAGTTTTTTCTTATTATCATTGCAGAAGCACAAAAAATTGCCACAGCACGAATGGTCCATGGATTCAAATAATGAAGTGGTTGCAAAGAAATTATTTGATTTCTCTAGAAATCTAAGAAGAATGTACATTGATGTCCCTGTAAAATGTGTAGCGCAATAAGATGTGATATTTCTTCAACTTCCTCATTGTCACATATACATATTTGTTCAACTATTGGGATTTTATGCAAAGCAGAGATGAAAACATGGAATAGGGTCTATCAGAGATCTAGCATAGTCTTACAGCAGCCCAGCAATCCTCATAGCATGTACTGCACAGTCAAAACTGGATCATTTTTTTCCCTGTTAAACAAACTGGTAGCAACTTTGGGATTTTCTAAATAGCAAATATTAACATAAAATATTGATTCTATTAATCTTAGGGAAGCCAGTTTTTTATAGGGTTGGGCAATCAAGAAATTTAATAAAAAATAAAACCATATCTGCAGATATTAACATTTTACATTGATTATTCCCTTCATGAGAGGTTCTTTGTTCAATTCAAAGAATTTAATTTTTTAGCAAATCCTAATATAGTGATATCTAATACATATTTAATCAGTTTGGTTATTTATGCATGCTAAAATCTTCATTAAAAATTACTATATTACATTTCATCGTAATAAAGTTGACACTTTTCTATAATGAGTCAGAATTCTTTGTGTTCTGTTTTCTGGAACACTTAAAGGTATCTTAGGATAAATGTTTAGAAAGACTAAAGTAAATAAAGCGATACACTTAATATAATTAACTGCTTCATAAGCAGGGTCCCAACAATATAACTACCCTTTTGGAATGCAGGAAGAAAATCTACAGTTGATTATTGGATAGTATCATTTGATCTTTTGAATTTTGTATGGAAAATGAAGGTAGACTCACAACTAAAAAATGACCAATATCCAGTTATTGTAACTGACATTCCACTGGAAATTTCTGAGATCTAACTATCCACAAAAGCTCGATAAGTATAATAGCCAGGTTAGAATTAAATGGACTGAGAAAATGCAATTACAGTCATTAAATAGATGCAAGCCTCAGAAACTCTAGAATTGTATGCAAATATCATAAAAAATAAATGTTAAGGATTATATTTAGATAGTTTTGAAGCTTTAATTGCCTATCTGAAATCAGTTCCCACTAATGGAACACTGCCTCAGTCCAGAAAGCAAGTTATAAAGAATAAATGGTTTGATCAAGACTGTGTACAACTGAAGAAGGTGTATAATAAGGGAGTACAGAAAAAGTAAAAATTCCCCATCTGAAGATCAAATTCACTACCTAAACAGTGGTGGCGAACCTTTTTTCTTTGGGTGCTGGAAGAGCATGCATGTGTACTATCACACGTGCGAGTGCCCACATCCATAATTCAATTGCTGGGGAGTACGAAAACAGCTTTCCCCACCCATGGAGGCCCTCTGGAGGCTGGAAACGGCCTGTTTCCCAACTTCTGGTGCGACCAGTAGACTTGTGTTTCACCCTCCCCAGGCTCCAAAGGCTTCCCTGGAGTCGAGGAGAGGGTAAAAATGCCCCCCCTGCCCCCCTGGAGGCTCTCTGGAAGCCAAAACTGCCCTCCAAGAGCTTCTATGTGAGCCAAAAAATCAGGTGGCTGGAGCTGAGCTAGGGCAACTGCTCCCGTGCCAGCAGATATGGCTCCGTGTGCCATTTGTGGCACCCATGCCATAGGTTCGTCATCACCGACCTAAATGTCTGAAGGCTCAATATATGGCCCTTTTAAAAGAAAGGAAAAGTGCAGCATTGAAGGAGTCCTGGCACAAATTAATAGGGTAGAAGACTCCCTTTTTTGACATTACGGACTCCGCCTGTGAAATGAATGAGAGTCAGATCAATCTGGACCCAGTCCCTTACTGGCCTGCTGTAACACCACAAGTGGTATCACGGTTGATCGGATCCCTTAAAGTTAATTGGGCTCCCAGTGCTGATTATGTTCTGGCAGAAATAATTAAAAAGAACCTTAGCTGATAGAAACCCCTATTGGCATCTCTCTTTACATTTATAGATCAGACTGGTTGCATGCCAAGAGATTAGGGAATTGCAATTATAGTACCTATATACAAAAAGCAATAAAAATTATGTACCTGATTAGTCTACTGATGTTGATAGCAAGTTGCATGCTAAGCACCTAAATAGCAAACTTCAAGATTGGATAATTGCAGAGGGCATAATTAAAAACACAAAAAATGGATTCAGGGAAGCAAGGTCAATAATTGATCATATTTTGGTATTTTACCAACTATACAAAAATATACGTTTAAAGGACATATTCTCTTTTTGTGGCCCTTCTTGACTTTAAATAGGCCCTGGATTCAATATCCAGATGTTCCCTCTGGGATAAATTAAAAAGGACTACTATTATTAAATGGCTCCTCTACCTCATACAAAAAAATATATAGTGATACCTCTACTTAAGAAGGTCTCTACTTAAGAACTTTTCTAGATAAAAACCGGGTGTTCAAGATTCTTCTTAAGAACCATTTTTTTATTTAAGAACCCGAGCCTGGAAAAATTTCCCAGGAAATTTGAGAGCGGCACAAAGACCCGGACAGTTTCCATTCCCCCTGGGTTTCTCTCTCTGGTGCAGTGTATGGAAGGCAGCCTCACACCAGGTGTATGGGAAGCATGTGCTCCTCCTCGCTGCCTCAGAGTCCCTCTTATTTCTTTTTAATCCTTAAAGTTTTGGATTTTCTTGATTCCCCTCACCTCACCTTCTTCCTTCAGCAGCTACTGTCCTCCTTCCTTCTCTTCCTCCCACCCAAATTCTGAGCTTTTATTTCTTTCTGCAAACCTACACATTATTTGCTTTTACATTGATTCCTATGGGAAAAATTGCTTCTACAGTGATACCTCGTCTTATGAACTTAATTGGTTCCGAGAGGAGGTTCGTAAGGTGAAAAGTTCGTAAGATGAAACAATGTTTCCCATAGGAAACAATGTAAAACCGATTAATGCATGCAAGCAAAAAAAAAATCGCAAAAACGGTGCTCCGCTGGGTGCCGCCACCCAGCTGTCACCTTTTAAAACATCCAGGTACTTCTCGGCGTTCTCCTGAACGCCGAACCTGGAAGTTTGGCAAAAGTTCATGTTTGGGAGGCTGCCGAGAAGCGCCGCCGCCCGGCTGTCACCTTCCAAAACAGCCGGGGGACCTCTCGGCGTTCTCCCAAATGCTGAACCCGGAAGTTCGGCAAAAGTTCGGGTTCAGCGTTCAGGTTCGGGAGAAAGCCAAGAAGCGCCGCCGCCACTGTCAGTCGGTCAGGAGGCTGAAACAGAGGTGGGGAATCCCAATAGGGAATTTCATGGGCGGAGCTTTGACATCACGAAGATGTACTTCCTGGCTGGCCGAAACGTGGAATGCTCTGCATCACAACAGCCTCAAGCGAGCATCAGATAAGGGATCGGGAGGCCAGATAAGCCTCCGATCGATCCCCGCCAAGCCCCTGCAGGCCAGAAAGATCGCCCGCCATTCCCTCGGCAATATCAGGGCAGTGTTTCTAATGCCGAAAACAGCACTCATTTTTACAAGGTGTTTTGACACCTGTTATAGTGCCCGCCATTTTGGGGACATTGCCAGGAGATGGACGGAGGAGGTGCTTGATGCCTGGCCTGGCCTCATAGAGGCCTCTCATTACAGGGCAAATAGGCACCATTTTGAGGGCAGTAGCCTCGCGGGCGCACGCACATGGTCTCTTAACAATGGACAGCCATTTTCTGGCAGTGCTGGGTATGACACTATGTGAGATCTTCCTCTGACAGTTCGTGACAGTTAGCCTTTATTCCTCAACGATGTTTCAAGACCTACAATTCAGTCTGGGTAAGACAGTTGCCATGGTTATAGTACCCAAAGATAAGGACAGAGCTCAGATTTCCAAGACTAAAAGTAAGAGCTCACAGGCCTCCTCAGCCTTGAAAGGGGCTGAAAAACGTATAAAGGCCCTTGAGGGACAGCTCGAGGTGGTATATAAACTGGCTGCAACTAACCTGCTGGCCAGTGTTCCCCCACTCACCACTTGAGCCCAGTGGACATTGCTACCCCATCAACACTGCCAAGCTCTTCGGGGAGTCCCTTGATACCGTCCTCATCAAGGACAGAGACAAAAAGAAAGTCTTTCTGAGGACCTCCCAGAGACAGGACAGGAGGATGAACCCATGTTGGTGATCACCTATAAAGCCCTACATGGCATCGGGCCAGAATACCTTCAGGACCGTCTTCTGCCGCACGAATCCCAGCAACCGATAAGGTCCCACAGACTTGGCCTTCTCCGGGTTCCGTTGACAAAACAATGTCATCTGGTGGGACCCAGAGGTGTGGGTCCCGACCCTCTGGAATAAACTCCCCCCGGAGATTAGGACTGTCCCTACCCTCACCTTTTGTAAACTCCTGAAAACCCACATAGTCACCAGGCATGGGGAAATTGATATACCCTTGGCTGTTCCGCTTTATGTGTGATTTGTTTGGATTGCATGATTGTTCTTAATAAGGGCTTTAAAAATTGTTTTTAATATTGAATTTGTATATTGTATTGTTGTGAGCCGCTCCAAGTCCTCGGAGAGGGGTAGCATACAAATCTAATGAATTATTATTATTATTATTATTATTATTATTATTATTATTATTTCCATAGACAGCCCTTTCGGGTTGACCCAGCCACCGCCATGCCGCCGGGTCGTCAGGTCCTACGGGCAAGAGTCCTATAACCAGGCTTCATACCGATCAGATAGAACTGGATTCGGAGATCGGAACAGACAGTTCCAATAGCCCTGGAGATCCTTTTGGGGAACAAATAGAGGTGGATGTCATAGGTCAAAGTGACTCTGAGACGATATTCCCATTGGAGGTCAGTTGCAGTTCTTCACCGCCTCTTGGGAAACTATATCTACCGACGCTTGGGCGTTGGACACTGGAGCACAGGGCCTACAGATAAATTTCCTACAGACTCCACCAAACAGATTCCTACAATGCCCGACACTGACCAACCCACAGAAACAGGCTCTTTTATCTCCAAAGGTCCACCATTTACTGGACATTGGGGCAATCGAACTGGTACCAGCAGCGCAACAGGGACAGGGGTTCTACTCCATAGTCTTTGTGGTACCCAAGATCTCTGTCTGATGCCGCTTGATCCTGAATCTTAGACAGCTGAATATATACGTCTGCTATCAGAGGTTCAAGATGCACTCCTTGTGCACAATCCTGGCATCTATCCAACAACATCTATCTCAAAGAAGCATATCTGCATGTACCGGTCCACCCACAACATCGTAGTTTCCTCCACTTCTGTTTCAAGGATCAGTATTTCCCATACAGAGCCATGCCCTTCGGCTTATCATCAACCCCGAGGGCGTTTACCAAGCTCTTGGATGTGCTGACAGCTGAGCTCCGGACTCGTTCTCTACATCTGACGGCATACAGCTTGTTTATAGCTTGTTGTTCACAGCCCCGTAGCACGCTGCCTGCTGTCTGAGCTTAGCAGAGATTGCTTTTATTCAGCGTGGGAAGAACTTGCTGCACCCTTTTCTGTGGCGTTTGTTTCAATCTATTTCAGCCACGGAGATTTTGTGGAGGAAGCAGCTGGGCTGCGGGGAAATGGCGGTTCCCTTGATTACAACGGGAGGCTGTAGCTGAGACTGGGGGGAGAGATTGATTGATATTGATAAAAGTGGAGCCTTGAAGGGAGGAGAGAACGAGGAGAGACGGGACCGAGAGGCGAAGGTGATGCTGGCTGGAGGTGCTGCTGCTGGAACGACCCCCCCCCATGAACTAAGGACGCTTGTGAGCTGCTTGGTGGGAGTGCCCAAGCGTCGGAGGCTCTACGGGGTGAAAAGACCTGCATGGAAAGATTAGACTGGATATTGCTGTCGAGGAAGAGGAGATGGTGGTCCGTGAGGGGAGCGTGGAGACTGGGGGAGATGTCAAAGCAATATCGAGGTGGAAAAGAGAGTTCTTGGAGGCCATGCAGTGGGGTCTGGCAGACAGAGAACTGGAAATGTCGCTCGGAAATCAGCGACGCCATCGGAGGCCACCGAGGAGTGACCAGCGAGGGGCGAGGGTCCTATGAGAGCCAAGAGACTGGTGATGGAACTGAGGGACTGAGAAGAGACCTGGGAGACATCATAGCACCAGAAAAAGGGGTGACTAATATCAAGAAGAGATCCTTCCTTTTAACCAGGCTGAGATACTCCCCTGGGACCCTGAACACTGTTACAATCCAGAACTTCCAATTAAGAACTAATTAAGAATTTTACACTATCTTATTGCTGACTAATTTCCGATATTTTTTATATTTTTTATATTTTATATATATATATATTATATTTATAGTTTTTTAAATTAGATAAATTTAGATATTTTTCTTATTGTATTTTAATAATCAAGTTAATCTATTTTAATTATTACTAATTTAATCTTAATATTATTGGGGGGTTTCTTAATGAATGGATGACTGGGGTGTATGTAATATTGTGCATAGGATGAATGATTGGTGTGAGTGTGATGGTTGGAATGGGTGGGGTCATGGTATGGATGAGTTGATTGATAATAGTATGAATGGGAGTTTTGGCCCACCTGACGCTCGGGAGACAGGAGAGGAAGGGGCACTGATCTCTAGGGTGGCAGAGGGTTGGAATATTCAAGTGTTGCTGGTGAGAGGCAGATATGGCAGGGGCCACAGAGTTAGCCGTTCCAGGGGAACGAGGGATCGTTGCTTAATAACGATCCCTTGTTCTGGCTCTGTGAGCCCAATCTTGGGTACTGGTGATGAGTGTAACCCTGGCCCTGGGCTCAGGTTGCTGCTGCTCAATGCCAGGTCAGTGGTAAATAAAGCTCTCCTCATCCGGGATTTGATCCTGGATGAGGAGGCCGACCTGGCATGTATTACTGAAACCTGGCTGGGCCCAGAGGGGGGTGTTCCTCTCTCTGAAATCTGCCCAGCTGGGTTTCAGATATGGCATCAACCTCGACCCCAGGGAAGGGGGGGAGGAGTGGCTATTATAGCCAGGGAGAGCCTTTGCCTACGTAGACTCATTGCTCCGGAAATTGCGGGTTGCGAGTCTCTCTTGATGAAGTTGGACTTAGGGGTTCAGGTGGGCTTATTTCTCACGTATCTGCCTCCCAGCTGCGTGTCAAAAGCCCTGCCTGTGCTACTCGAGGAGGTAGCCGGGTTGGCGGTGGAGTTCCGCGGACTTATTGTCCTGGGGGACTTCAACCTGCCGTCACTCGGCGAAACCTCTGGGTTGGCACAGGAGTTCATGGCCACCATGACAGCCATGGACCTGACTCAAGTAGTACAGGGTCCGACTCACGAGGGAGGGCACGCACCTGACATGGTATTCCTTTCCGAGCAATTGAGTAATGGTCTGAGACTAAGGGGCTTAGAAACATTGCCTTTGTCATGGTCAGACCATTTCCTACTACGGCTTGACTTCCTGGCTCCAATCCTTCCCCGCAGGGAGGCGGAACCAATTAAGATGTTCCACCCCAGACACCTGATGGACCCAGAGGGCTTTCAGACGGTGCTTGGGGTTATTCCAGAGGCACTCATCCACAGTTCGGCGGAGTCTCTTGCGGAGGCCTGGAATACGGCTGCTGCGGAGGCTCTCGACCGGATTGCGCCTTTGCGACCTCTCCGCGGCGCTAGACCCCGTAGAGCCCCATGGTTCAACGAGGAGCTCCGGGAGTTGAAACGCCAAAAGAGACGTCTAGAGAAGCGATGGAGGAAGAGTAGATCTGAATCCGATCGAACACTTGTAAGAGCTTTTATTAAGACTTACAAATGGCGCTCAAGGCGGCAAGATGCGCGTACCATTCCGCCTTGATTGCATCAGCGGAATCCCGCCCGGCCGCTCTGTTTAGGGTGACCCGCTCCCTTCTTAACCAGGGGGGAGTTGGGGAGCCCTTGCAGAGTAGTGCCGAGGATTTTAACACGTTTTTCGCTGATAAAGTCGCTCAGATCCGGGTCAACCTCGACTCCAATTGTAAGACAGAGTCGACTGACAACAAGTCAGTCGAGGTGACTGGGGCACGTACTTGTCCACCTGTCTGGGAAGAGTTTGATCTGGTGACACCTGATGAAGTGGACAAGGCCATTGGAGCTGTGAGTTCCGCCACCTGTTTACTGGATCCGTGTCCCTCCTGGTTGGTTTCGGCCGGCAGGGAGGTGACACGGAGCTGGGCCCAGCAGATTACCAACGCTTCCTTGGGGAGGGGAGTTTTTCCATCACTCTATAAAGAAGCGCTCGTGCGCCCCCTCCTCAAGAAGCCTTCCCTGGACCCAGCCGTGCTTAATAACTATCGTCCAGTCTCCAACCTTCCCTTTATGGGGAAGGTTGTTGAGAAGGTGGTGGCACTCCAGCTCCAGCGGTCCTTGGAAGAAGCCAATTATCTAGGTCCCCAACAGTCGGGTTTCAGGCCCGGTTACAGCACGGAAACCGCTTTGGTCGCGTTGATGGATGATCTCTGGCGGGCCCGGGACAGGGGTTTATCCTCTGTCCTGGTGCTCCTTGACCTCTCAGCGGCTTTCGATACCATCGACCATGGTATCCTTCTGCACCGGCTGGAGGGGTTGGGGGTGGGAGGCACTGTTCTCCAGTGGTTCTCCTCCTACCTCTCTGGCCGGTCGCAGTCGGTGTTATGGGGGGGCCAGAGGTCGGCTCCTAGGTTTCTCCCTTGTGGGGTGCCTCAGGGGTCGGTCCTCTCCCCCCTGCTATTCAACATCTACATGAAACCGCTGGGCGAGATCATCCAAGGACATGGGGTGAGGTATTATCAATATGCGGATGATACCCAGCTTTACATCTCCACCCCATGCCCAGTCAACGAAGCGGTGGAAGTGATGTGCCGGTGCCTGGAGGCTGTTGGGGCCTGGATGGGTGTCAACAGACTCAAGCTCAACCCGGATAAGATGGAGTGGCTGTGGGTTTTGCCTCCCAAGGACAATCCCATCTGTCCGTCCATTACCCTGGGGGGGGGAATTATTGACCCCCTCAGAGAGGGTCCGCAACTTGGGCGTCCTCCTCGATCCACAGCTCACATTAGAAAACCATCTCTCAGCTGCGGCGAGGGGGGTGTTTGCCCAGGTTCGCCTGGTGCACCAGTTGCGGCCCTATCTGGACCGGGACTCATTGCTCACAGTCACTCATGCCCTCATCACCTCGAGGTTCGACTACTGTAATGCTCTCTACATGGGGCTACCTTTGAAAAGTGTTCGGAAACTTCAGATCGTGCAGAATGCAGCTGCGAGAGCAGTCATGGGCTTACCCAGGTATGCCCATGTTTCACCATCACTCTGCAGTCTGCATTGGCTGCCGATCAGTTTCCGGTCACAATTCAAAGTGTTGGTTATGACCTTTAAAGCCCTTCATGGCATCGGACCAGAATATCTCCGAGACCGCCTTCTGCCGCATGAATCCCAGCGACCGATTAGGTTCCACAGAGTGGGCCTCCTCCGGGTCCCGTCAACTAAACAATGTCGGTTGGCGGGCCCCAGGGGAAGAGCCTTCTCTGTGGTGGCACCGACTCTCTGGAACCAACTCCCCCCGGAGATCAGAACTGCCCCTACTCTTCCTGCCTTCCGTAAACTTCTCAAAACCCACCTTTGCCATCAGGCATGGGGAAACTAAACATCTCCCCCTGGGCTAGCTGAATTTATACATGGTATGCTTGTGTGTGTGTATGTTAGTATAGGGTTTTTTTAAAAACTTTTAATATTTTAATTAATTGGATTATGTATTGGATTGTTTTTCACTTGCTGTGAGCCGCCCCGAGTCTTTGGAGAGGGGCGGCATACAAATCCAAATAATAAATAAATAAATAAATAAATACCTGGACGATATCATTTTGTCCAGGAGTCCACAGCAGGCATGCAGAGACCTAACAGACACCATAAGGTCCCTAGAAATACAAGGGTTCACAATCAACTACGAAGAGTCACTTAGAACCAACCAGGCGCTTGCTGTACCTGGGTACCATGATAGATACATCAGTCTGCAAGGTGCACCTTTCGACAGAATGGCAGGAAAAGATCAAGACTATGGTGACTTACCTATAACATCGCAGCAAGGTAGCCTTGGCATTCCTATCCCAACTACAAGGAACATTCATTTCATGCATAGAGATCGTACCCTGGGCTGGACTCCACATCAGGCCGTTGCAGTGGTTCCTGCACCCCTTTCAGAGAGCACGGGTCAGCCATTCCAGACAAGCTATGGCGATCACATCCGAAGTCCGCTGTTCTCTCCCCTGGTGGAATTCAGAGGCATTGCACAAGGGTTCACCCTTCCTGTTCCATCGGGAGGTTACTATCACAACCGATGCCAGTCTGTTGGGTTGGGGAGCTCATTCCAACTCTCACGTAGCACAGGGCTTCTGGACGACAGAAGACCTCCTGGACTTCAATATGAACCTCCTACAGCTCCGGGCGGTGTTCCAAGCGCTTCTGAGCTTCGCGGAACTAGTCGAGGGCCAACATGTTCTCATTATGGACAATGTAGCCATGCACGCCCATGTGAACCATCAGGGGGGTACGAGGTCGGGCCACCTAATGCAGGAAGCCCACACTCTCTTTACTTGGGCGGAGCTACATCAAGCCTCTATTCGCACGGAGCACATTTCCAGCATATCGAACACACAAGCGGACTGGCTGAGTTGAAGAACACTTGACCTGAGGGAATGGTGCCTGAATCCAGATTTGGTTCAGGACATTGTTCGCTGCTATGGCAAACCAAAGGTGGACTTGTTCGCAACGCACGACAACAATCAGGTTCCACTGTTCTTCTCCCGCTTTCCATCCCCGGGAGCAGAACAGGTCAATATACTGCTATCTCCCTGGCCGGGGGGCCTAATATACGCCTTCCCTATGATTTGCCTGATCCCCAGGGTGGTGACCAAAATACTCCTGGAACGAGCAGAGGTCCTACTTGTTGCACCTTACTGGCCCATACGAACATGGCTTGCGGACCTCATGGACTTATCAATCACCCTTCCATGGCTTCTTCCATACCATTGGGTTTCCCTCACTCAGGAGTCAGTAGTCCACCCACACCCTCAATGGTGGAGAGTTGCCATGTGGCAATTGATGGGGATTGCATGAGGAAAGAGCATCTTCCCGAAAACATCATTAATACCATTCAGGCTGCCCGTCGACCAGCGACAAAGCTCATCAATCAGGCCTCCTGGGCAACCTATTATCAATTTTGTAAGGCTCAGGAGATACGACCCCAATCGTCTTCTGTTATTCACTTACTAGTCTTTTTGCAGAAAGGTCTAGATGGGGGGTTCGCGCCCAACACTCTGCGTAGGCAGGTGGTAGCCATTGCGGGCCTTTCAAGCCTTTATCTGAGGAGCTGCCACTGCTTCCCCTGCCTGAAGCAAGCTGCCTGAGAGGTTTGAAGACCAACTTCCAAGTTGGAAGACCCCCTGAGTTAGGAGTGCAAGGGTCTTCAAATCTGGCAAGTTTAAGGCTTGTGACTGAAGGAGGAATTCTGGGAGTTGAAGTCCACAAGTTGAATATGGGTAAGACTGAAGTCCTGATTTTTCAGTCTGATCATCCAGCGGCTATTTTTGAATATTCACCTATGCATCTACAGGACTGCTCGGTGGTCCCGGTGTCAGTGGCCTGGAATCTTGAAGCAAAAGGCGAAAAAGCGGCAATCGCATCGTGCCTGTTGCTTTGCTGACGGTGCTGCCTACACTGGAGCTCTCACCTCGCCCTCTCCAACTTTCCCTTAAGTTGACTTAACCTTCTTTGGGAATTCGCGGCGGAGCCTCTCCCACTCCCAGTGGGGGGAAATTAGGTTGGGGAGTAGGGAGAGAATTGGAAGACTGTGAATGGAGGGAAGGAAGGAGGAAGGGAAGTAAGGAATAAAGGAAGGAGAGAAGGGAAGGAGGGAAGGAAGGGAGAAAGGAAGGAAGGAGAAATGGAGGAAGGAAAGAAGGAGAAATGGAGGGAGGGAGGGAAAAAGCATAAAAAAGAGGAGTTAATTGAGCTGTTGTTAAACCCAAATACGCGTGCGCCCAGTTGAGGGCGTCCAAGTACTGTTGTAACTTAACTAGGGTGATTGTGTCCGATAAAAAAAGGTGTGGCAAGTAAGGAGCAGCTCTGGCTGCCAAGAGCCTATGACCCAAATATAAATAGGGCTCCTTGATCTGAATTTTTTCAGGGGAGACATGAAGTCCTGCAATTCCTAGGAGAGAAACAAGAGAATATAAAAACTACTGGACGGTACCCAGTAGTCCTGGGGTGGCCACAAGGATATCGTCCATATAATGGTAAATTAAGAGCTGTTTATGTTGCAATCTGAAAGGTTGTAAAATGGCATTGACATAATACTGGCACATGGTGGGACTATTAATCATGCCTTGTGGCAAAACTTTCCACTGATATCGAGAAGAAAGTTTGGAATTGTTTAATGGTAAGACCGTAAAAGCAAATAATTGTCAATCCTTCTTCTGTAATGGGATGGGAAAAAAGGCATCCTTTAAATCAATTACCATAAGATCCCAGTCTCGGGGAATAAGATTGGGGTTTGGCAGGCTGCATTGAAGCACACCCATGGACTGTAAAATTCTATTAATGGCCCGTAGATCGTGCAAGAATCTCCATTTTCCTGACTTCTTTTTAATTACAAAAACAGGAGTATTATAAAGACTCACAGAGGGTTCGATATGACCCATTTGCAATTGTTCTTCCACTAGTGCAGTAAGGGCAGTTAACTTTTCCATGGGAAGAGGCCATTGATCCACCCACACCATGGAGGAATCAAGAAGGGTGAGTGAGAGGGGGAGGCATTAGTGCAAAACCAAGCGTCTGCCCAATTGTGAAATCAGATATCTCCCCCACAAGTTAACGTGAAGGGGTAGGACTAAAGGCTTGATATGGGCAGTAACAGAGCACTCAGAGGAAGTGACAGTAAGCCAATGCTTACTAACCTGAGCATTCTGAACACCCCGCACACCTCGGACAGCGGGCGAGGAAATGACGGGCCACTGGGATGGCCATTCAGACTATTGAATTATGAAGACATCTGCCCCAGTGTCCAGAATTCCTGAAAAAGAACATCCATTCAACTGAAAAATTAAAATAGGGTGGGAATTTGAAATGCGAGTGTCAACAGTAAGGCAGTCCATTTGAGCAGCACCAATGCGAGTGCTTCTATGGAAGTCCTGAGGTTCCCTTTCTAAAGGGACTGGGATTGCTTGTGCAACAAGTTCACCCTTTTCCACTGTTAAAGGTGTGTCCACAAGACAAATAAGGGCAACATAGGCAAAGTCTGCGGGGTCTCTCAAAAAGGGAGAGGCTATGACTCTGCGGGTAATAAATTCCTTCCTGGGGTATACAATCAATGGCAAAGTGGGGGGCAGACCAGATGGGTCATCCTCACCCGCTTCCAGAAAATAAAAATCAGGCTCTGGTTCAAGAGGTAAAAAATAAGTAAGGCCAGGGATCATCATAGACACAGTTTCAGACGCATAGAGACCAAAAGAAAGAAGCATACACCCAAAATCAAAAATTTCAGCCTTTGGTGCAGGACTAGCTAAATGCCCCCAGTCTATTTTCCCTGGTCCTGGGGCTGAGGTTGAGGCTGTACTTTACATTGATTTGCCCAATGATACCGTTTCTTGAATTTGGGGTAAAGAGTGCGTGGTTTGGCTGTGCTAGGGTTAAAGCATTGCTTTTGGGCGCCCCCCCTCCTAGGGCCTGCACTTTTGAAATGACCAAATTTACCGCAATTATAACAGTTGCCAGATCGTGGATTGGGGTTAAACCTTTCCAATGCCATGGCTAGGGATTCCATATTATATATATTAGTGCTAACAATGCGGCAGGCACGGAGATAATCAGCCAATCCCGCATCTGGGTTAGAAAAAAAGAGGTTGAAGAACCCGCTTAGTCCTCATTTGCACTCTCATAGGGTAGTTTTTTAATTTAATTTAATTTATTTAATTTAATTAATTCCTCCTGTGCTATAGGGTTGGCGATTTCTTAAGATCATCCAAAAAATCAGAATAGGGCTGATTTGGTCCTTGATGAATTTTTGCAAAGGAACTTCTGGAAGCTTGGGAAACATCATCCACTCTTTTAAGAGCGTCTAATGCTGCACGGCCACTATGGCCATAGGCAGAAGAGGGCAAATTAATCTGAGACACTGAGCTAGAGAAAACTTTCAATCCCATAATTTCATCAAGGGTAAGGGTCCCCCCCGGGTAAGAACTGGTTTTTCACACTCCCTTTTCCACTCAGGCTCCCATACTACATACTGCATGGGTGTTAAAATCATTCGCATAAGGTCTTTCCAGTCATTAGGACCCATTAAATAAAGACCGGAAATATTTTGCAACAATATGTGTAACCCATAAAGTGAAATTGCTTGTTCTAATTCATGAACTATTTTAATGGGCAATGATTGTACAAAAAGCGCGCCACCTTCATCTGTCTGCAATAGCGCACAAAGTGACATTTCCTCCGAGGTTATGTCTCCTTTCTCTTTAGCCTCCTGTAAACCCTTGGCCACCGCCCCAGCAGGAACCGGAATAACAACATGCGGAGTGGAGGGATTTTAAGACATAACCAGTAATATATCAGATTCATTGGAGGATTTTAAAGAGAGATTTTTAGAGTCAGGTTGATATGGCGGAGGGGGCTCAGATTCCCCTTTCACAGTACATTCATGAATTTTGAGGCATTCCATTATTATCCGCCATGTAGAAAGAATTTTGGGTGGGGCGCAAGGAGACTCATGAAAATACCCCCCTAATTTAATCCAGGTTGAACATTTTAAACTGCCACTTTCCGGATAAGAGGGACAATTTTGGTAAACATTTTAATAAATGAACTAAATCCTTTTTTGAAGGCAAAGGCAAATTTTCCCCATTATTTTTCAAAATTAAAATGGATGACCTGGTTATTTCCCTGAATTCCTTAAAATGCTCTATCTGCAACTTAGAAAATTCAGATCCCATATTCACGGAAGAGGGTGCTTCGTAGGCTCAGAGCCGGCCCTCAGTGCGCTGATGCTTTATTATTATTTTTCTTCTTTCTTCTCCATCGGTGAGTCAGGACAAACCATGAAACATGTCCTTTATCTGGATCATGTCGGAAAGTCACCAGTTGAAGGAAAACAGCCCTTCACCAGTGGGTCAACCTTGAGGAAGGCACAGGATGCCGTAATTGCCACATCAAAAGGAAGCAACGGAGAAGGTTTTATCAGTGAGACAACCACGATTGAATCGGGATCGTTCCTTTTATTGTATTTTACTTTTTATGTCAGGTGGAACAAAATAACCAATCCATGAATGCCACATACATTAAACCATCCCCCAACTACCATTCAGGCAACCTCCTCGTGACTTCCCTTTAGATGATTACATGGAAGCTCCGTCACAGCGTTTGCCTGGATTGTGTATTTACTGGTGATTGGCTGGGGGATGACTGTAAGGCATATGTTTTCCTTATATGGTAAGTTAACTCTACGTTATCTTCATGCTGTATATCAAGTTAATTATTTTCCACGTGGTCATGGATTCTGCAGCTTGCCACTCATCCTGGACTTGCTGCCTTTCTAAAGAGGAGGAATAAAGATTTTATACACAGCACCCACTGGGTTAAAACACCACCCTCCAGTAATATCTTATCCCAGCGTTCAGTGCCTAAGAACCTATGATTACAACAGGAATTGTTCCTATTGGGAATAATAAAAAAAACAATATAGTAAAGCTGAAAAATATTTAATATTACATATTGCGGCTGTGGCCAGAATTATCTTAGCCCAATATGGGGAAAATACAGAACACCCCCACCCCCCTGAAAAAGCAGTAATTGACACAATATATAATTGTTCTGAAATGGATAAACTGATGATGGAATTAAGGGGACAAAACTATTCCGGATATCATGAAATATGGGCAAAATGGCACAGATTGATTGAGTTAAGAAATAGAAATAAAAAGATCACAGAAGATATAAAGATTAGTAAAATAAAGAATATCAATATGTAAATATGAATGATTTGAATAGGGACTTTGTGATTGTATGAAATAATATGAATATAACGGTACTTAATTAATATGTATATTATAATAGGATTTAATGACATATCTGATGTAGCAATGCAGAAATACTTAATGTTTGCTGATATTAAAAAAATTGTTTATTTGTTTGTTTGTTTTGTTGTTTTTCCTTGTCTACCTTTGTCGGTATTTGTCTGTTTTAAAAATATATTTGAAAACTAATACTTTAAATAAAAAAAAAGTCAAGGACTACCTGTAGGTATAGGGATCCAACCTTCATACTGAGGGTGATGATGATGTTAGTTAATGAAATGTCTGCAAGCAAAGAACCAACCTCAGAGAGCACCAAGGACTCCACATTTCAGCCCTGAGATACAAAGATTCCCTTCAACTGGATCTCATTTTGCAAATGAAACAAAAAATGAAAAAAAAATCCACAGTGTTTCCTATGTTGATGATATTCTTTCATTTTTTTCAACAACTGTGATAATAAAATACTGAGTTAAATTGAATTCTTTGGCTAAAGGGGATACAGAGGTAGATACAATTTTCCCAAGAAAACCTCCTCTTGTTTCTGCTGCTTCTAGTGCTACTAGCCTCACGCTCATCAAATAAACAAAGAAGGAACATATCAGTAGCAGTTGTGGTTTGCAGAACTTCTTGTGCCGTTTTGAACTGAGTGACATACTACGTGACATACCTAATGGAATAAGCTATTGCAACATGTGATTCACAACCAATGAATACTTATTATCAACAATAGTGATAATCTAGACAAAGCTTTAAGATAGGAAAGCAGGCAGGCAGGAAGGAAAATAACTATATGAGATCCCTTCTGAACAGGACAGCATCCTGATTGGTTTGATGCCTGAAGAGTTTAGTACATTGGCCTGAAACTTATTCAGTTATTTGTAGTTATTAAGTAATCAAGAGAAGGAACGGTGAAGGGCCTTATGACGTTTCAGGACAATTGCCCATTTCCGGAACTGCAAGTGATGCCTCCGGCCTGAGGGCCACCCTTTTGACAACCCTGTTCTAATCCAGCTGCCTCAAGCAGGCGACTCTATACCCATGATAGTGACCGCATGGCACACATGCCACAGGTGGCACATAGAACCATATCAGAGGGCACACAAGACATTGTCCTATGTCAGCTCCAGTGCATGTTTGCACATTGGCCATCTGATGGTCGACCTTGGGGATGGATGTTTCCCCCTTTAGATGCTTAGAAATAAAAGATATAATAGTGGGAAGATCTTAAGAGGTTGGAGGGACCTTAATCAAATACTTAAAGGATAATAAAAGAATTAAAAAGAAAAGGAAGTATAGATACAGAAATAACGGTGGGGGAGAGAAATCAACAAAATGGGGGGGGGGGAGTTATGAGAGATGGAATTTTGGAGGGACCAAAAGAAAAAGATTGAAGAGGCATTCTAGTTGATTTAACTGAACTGTACTAATGTGATTAACTCTGTTTGGTTATTTTAAGTGGTTTTCATATAAGATTGGCATATATAGTCGTAATGTTTAAAAATAAAATGAAAGTTTGATACTCAAATTAAGAAGAAAAAGATATAAATGTGAAAGATGAAAACCAGGATTATGGCTTATTAATGATTTAGATATGATGAATAACATAGATATTAAAAAAACTAAATGTATTAATGTTATTAATTGTGTTTAAATAATTGTCTTGAATGGTTTTTATATAAACTATATAGAAATACAGAGGTATAAGGTTTTTATCAGTGGTTAACATAGTAAGAGATGAGAATTTAAGGGCTTTAGTGATATGGTTTGTATAAAAATAAAATGAGTAAAGATAAAAAAAATTGAAAAGAAAAAATATTCTTGAAATTAAAAGACCAGACCAGGGCACCATCTTTTTCACAATAAACTTATGAAGAAGAGGAGAAAGAAGGTGAGCATTGAAAAAAAGAAGAAATATAAAATTAAATAAAACTAAAAGAAATGATGATGATTATTATTGTCAATTTAATTTATATTAAATCTGCTTGCTTTAATAATATATTGAGAAATAAATTTTTGATGGTAAATAACTGAAAGTAACAGTGGGAAGAATGGAGGAATGGAGGGGATTGGAGAGAAGTACGGGAGAAGAGAGGAGGAAGGTCAAAAAAAGAAGAGAGGATGAAGGAAGGAGGAAGTAGAGAGGGAAAAGAAGCAAGGGAAAGAAAAGAGATAGAAATGGCAAAGGAGAGAAAGAAAAAGGAGAGGAAAAGAGGAGGAAAGTAGGAAGGGAGAGGAGGAAATGAAAGAGGAAAGAAGGAAGGATAGTTTTGATTGTAAACGGGGGATAAAATTAATTTTAAAAATTAATTGAGCTGGTATTTTAGAAGGCCGCAACTGGTGCACCAGGCAAATGTGCCCCTTGCCACAGCTGAAAGATGATGTTCTTTCCCCCCCAGAGTAACGGACCAGCAGATGGAAGTATCCTCTGAAAGCTTTCTAGGTCCATCAGGTGCCTGGGAAGGAATCCCCTAATCAGTTCCATCTCCCTGCGGAGGAGGATTGAAGCCTTGAAATCAAGCTGTAGCAGAAAATGATCTGACCATGACGAAGGCAACATATTTAAGACCCTTAATTTCAGATAATTGCTCAACTGTTCTGTGGGGAATACCATGTCAGGAGCATGCCCCCCTCATGAGTTGCACCCTAAATTACTTCGGTCAGGTCCATGGTTGCCATGGTGGCCATAAACTCCTGCACCAATCCAGAGGATTCTCCGAGCATGTCCACCAAGACAATAAGCTTGGGGAACTCCACTGCCAGCCCAGCTACCTCCTCGAGTAGCGCAGGCAGGACTGTTGACACGCAACTGGGAGGCAGGTACATGAGCAACAAGCCCACCTGAACCCCTAGGTCCAATTTCACAAAGAGGGACTCACAACCCGTAATCTCAGGAGCAACGAGCCTGCGTAGGCTGAAGGTCTTTTTCGCTATAATAGCCACTCATCCCCCCACCTTCCCTGGGGTCGTGGCTGGTGCCACACCTGCAACCCAGCTCGGCACATTTCAGAGAGAGGGACTCCTCCTTCTGGGCCCAGCCAGATCTCAGTAACACATGTCAGGTCAGCCTCCTCATCTAGGAGTAAATCCTGGATGAGGGGAGCTTTATTTACAACTGACCTGGCATTGAATATCAACAGCCTAGGGTCCGAGATTCGCTTGTCGCCAGTACCCCGAGCTAAGCTCATGGGGCCGGAACAAGGGATCGCTTTCAAGCAGCGAGCTCTTGTTCCCCCAGAGCAGCCTACCCCATGTCTCCCAACATATTTGCCTCTCCCCAGCAAAACTGGGATATTCCGGCCCTGTGCCACCCTAGATATGGGCTCCTCCACTCCTCCCGCCTCTATATTGCAAGAGGGATAATATCTCTCTGGTCCTTATATTTTACAGGAAAACGTCAGTATTTGAAAAATTAACAATAGAAAAAGAAGAAATGAAAATGAAAATGGAGAAAATCACGTTCCAAAAAATGGACTTAATGGATAAAAATGAGGAGCTCTGCCGAGACTTTTCTGAATTGCAGTGGAGGTGAGAAATTTTTAGATAGCCACCATAAACTTCCTGGTCCAGAATTTTATATTAGGTTCTCCTTAAATTAGAAAATTCAGAAAAGTCTCACATTCTCCTTATTTTAGAAAAAAAAAAAGAATTATAGCTCATTATAATTTTACATATATAAATCTAGTAGATAGCCTCATTCAACTCCCACCGCCCAACTATAGATATATACTTTAGGAATGAGAGTTTCCTGACATCAAAGCAGTTCCCATTATTTTTAACTAAGAATACTTTGCTGTTGGTCCAGTTCACAGCTAACCTTCTGATTTTTTTCAGAGAGAAACTACAGAGGAAAGGCTCGTGCCCATTCAGGAATGAAAAAGCTGAAGAGAAAAGAAAGCCACATCAGCTTAATAAAAAATGGCTGAAAATGTCAGTAGAAGAACTGAAAGCAAAAAATCTTAAAGAATCCATTTCAAATGTGCGGAACTGGCTTCTAAAAAAAACATAGCGAGGATTTGTGTAAGCTGTTGGCGTACACCCTGCCCAAATGGGTTAATGAATGCCTAACCAACCTGCCGAAGGAATGCGCCGAGGATGTGAAAGGTTGGTTAGGCATATCACTAAGTAATGTCAAAGAAGAAGGGCCAGAAACATGTGATTTAGATGTGCAGGGATGGATTGAAGCATCTATTATAGCCATTCAACATTTACAAAGAAGCCGAAAAAAGAGATGGCTTGAAATATCAGTAAAAACCCCCAAGAAGCAATGTCCTGAAGAATCTGTGGTCAATATATCAGAATGACTTCAAGAGTCCTTAGAAAGCCTCCCACTATCTGGAGAACCTACCATGTTTCCCTGAAAACAAGACCTCAACCTAAAATAAGACCTAGTGAAGGGTTTTTTTGCGTATGCGTCGAGGAGAGTAGACGCTCCGGTGAATGCTCCTCAAATGAAAAAAATAAACATTGGATTTTAAACCCCATTGAACCTCTTGGAGTCTCAAATAAACTGGACTAAGTAAAAAGCTAAAACTTTGGAACCTGGAAGCTAGGAGCCAGATGCGTCCGATAGCAGAAGCTTTGTTTAAGGGAAACATTCATTTGAGCTGGCAATATCTGGCAATTATAATGGTCTTTCGAGAGGAGAAAATGTACCGAGCAAAGTCGTTGGAGGAAGGGAAGGAAATGCTGGCAAAACTTTGTTTGAATCCGGATTTAAAGCAACAGGCAGAAAAAGCAACAGAGGCGATTGAAGAGGGAGGTGCAAGAGGAGGAGAGGGGGTTAAAAATCTTTTTGAACTTCTGCAATCAACATTCCCCATTAAGGAGTTCTAATTGAAAAGACAAGCTCTTTTGGAGAAAGAGAAAGAAGCACCAGATTCTTCCAAAATGGAGGTGAGAGTTACGAGGCAAAAAAAGAAATGAAATGTTTGTAAAATGTTTTTGTTTTGATTGTTTTATATATTAAGAAAAAGGTTAAGGTTTGGTCCTGATTCAATTTAATATTTGTTTTAATTTTAATCAAATTAAGGGAGACTTGGGGAGGGGAGTGTGGGGTTTTATTTCCTTTTTTAAAGAAAGGGTGTTAGGGGGAGAGCAACAGTTTCGGTGGAATCGTGCCCCCAGTGGTGCCTGATCAAAACAGTGGATTTTTCCCCCATTTTTCTCTCATTGTGAGAGAAATTCAGGGGGAGGCACCTGGGTGGGAAGATTCTTGTATAAAAATGAAGAATTTAATAGAACTCTGGGTTACAGGAGGGAAAAACGTTAAATGGAAATACTATGAGTGATGGAACAATTATGGCATTAAATATAAACAGTCTTGCATCGCCTCTAAAAAGGCACAGACTATTGAAATTAGCGAAAGAAAATCATGTGGATTTTTTATTTCTTACTGAAACCCATAAGGGACGGAAAAGAACGGATAAACTGATTGACAGTAATGAATGGAAAGGTATTTTTGAATCTAGAGGAAAAACAAACAGTAGGGGGGTAGCTATATTAATAAATCAAAGGAACCCATTTCAGGTGATACAAACAAAAGGGGACAAAGAAGGAAGATTATTATTTGTAAAAGGAAAAATAAACCAAATGACAATAACACTTGCGGTAATACATACTCCAAATATAAATGCTAAACAATTTATTATGAATGCAAAATGTAAATTGGATTTATTTTCAGAAGGGACGGTGATATATGCTGGGGATTTCAATGTAGAAATAAGCAAAGAAACAACTAAATTTAAATAGGTTAAATATGACAGACCTACATGCTGATAATTTAAATAGAGGAACATATTATTCTGTAAGACATAATAAGTTTAGTTGTATTGACTATATATTTATGAATAAAACAGGAAATATTCAAATCAAAAAAGCAGAAATTAAGAGTAATTGGATATCTGACAATGCACCCATAACAGCAGTTATAAAAATAGACTCCATTAGTAGACAAAGAATTTGGAGATATAACACAATTGTTTCAGTAAGTGAAAAAAATAGGGAAAAAATTCAGAGAGATATTCAGGAATTTTATAATATAAATGAAAATGGTGAAATGAGGCAATCAGTTATCTGGGACATGAAGAAAGCAGTTATTAGGGGTAATTTAATCAGTATGGAGTCTTATATTTAAAAAAGTTGGGGAATGGAAAGGGAAAAAAGAATAAGGGAAATAGAATTAATAAGAGAAGATTTAAGAATAACAAGAAATAAAGAATGGAATGATTTGTTAAAACTTAAACAAAGACAATTAAAGGATATAGAGGAACAACAATGGAATAGTATGAGGATGACGGTAAAACAGAGAATAGAAATATGGGGGGGAAATCAGCAAAACAAATGGTGAATTACCTCAAAAAAAGAAAGGAAAAATTAATAATAAATGGTCTAAGAGACAAAAATGGAGTAATGAAATATAGTAATAGAGAGTTAGAAAGTGTAATGAGAGAATTTTATGCAAAATTGTATGAAAAAGAACGTGATGCTACAAGATATAGAGGTTAAAGAAAGGTTGAATGAAGAAGAAAGACAAATGTTAAATGCAAACATAACAAGGGATGAAATAATTAAAGTGGTAAAAGGGTTAAAACCTGGTAAAGCACCAGGCCCTGATGGATTTACAGGAGAATATTATAAAACGTATATAGAAATTTTGCTACCGCATTTGGAGAGATTGTATAATAATGTCCTCACAACATTAGATGTTCCACAAACATGGAAATTGTAACAATTCCTAAACCAGATCAAGATTTAAAAGAACCCGGTTCCTACCGCCCAATTAGTCTACTAAATCAAGATTATAAAATTTTGATGAAAATTTTAGCAAACAGATTGGAAAATATACTACCAAGAATAATTGGAAAAGATCAGTATGGATTTATAAAAGGAAGAAGAATATATGAACCTATTAGAAATATAGTGAATGTGCTGCACCATGCTACTAGAACTAAAAGGAAAATGGGACTATTAAAGTTAGATGTTTATAAAGCTTTTGACAAAATAAATGATGACTATTTATTTCAATTATGTAATAGCCTGAATATGGGGAAAAGATTTTGTCAAGTAATAAAAGAAATATATAAGGAAAATATAGCCTATGTTAGAGTGAATGGAAATAGAACGGAGAAGATAGAAATAAATAATGGAACCAAGCAAGGATGCCCCCTATCCCCGATGCTTTTCGCGATGGCAATTGAAACATTAGCTAATAAAATTAGAAAAGACAAACAATGAAAGGGATATCAAATAGGGAATATGGAATTAAAATTAAATCTATTTGCAGATGATACTATAATAATTACAGAGACACCAGTAGATATGATTAAGAAAATGATTATAATACTTCAGGAATTTAAAGACCAATCAGGGTTAAAAATAAATATGGAAAAATCAGAAATTATTTGTTTAAATACCGGGCCTAAAGAACAAATTGAAATACGGAAGGTATCAGGTTTAAAACTGGGGAATAAGAAAATGAAATATTTAGGAGTTTGGTTATTAAAGAACCCGGAAAATATGGTGGAATTTAATTATAATTTAATATGGAAAAAAATTCAGAAACAAATTAAGAATTGGGGAAATAAAAATTTGAGAAGATTGGCTAGAGTAAGAGCATTAAAAATGATGATTATCCCAAAAATGTTATACATTTTACAGGTAATGCATGGAACCTTCCCAATAAGGAAATTAAAAGAATGGGATACTAAATTAAATGCTTGGATAGAAGGTAATAAAAGACCAAGAATTTAAAAAAATGGCTGATAGCCACGGAAGGCGAGGGAGGTTGGGGAAATCCAAGTTTGGAGTATTACAGGGATGCATATCAAATAGATAGATTAATGGAATTACAATTATTAGAAGAGAAACCATGGGTAGAATTAGAGAAAGAAATTAATGATATTAAGAATCAAGAATTATTATTTAGGAAATGGAACAAGATAGAAATAAATAGATTAATAGACCCAACTAAAGCGATTATAGAAAATTGGATGAAATGGCAAGGCAAATTAAAAATGACAAATTCTAAATTAGCGCCACTTCATGTAATAAATATAAAGAAAGAAAGTAACCTCACAAAGATAATATGGAAATTAAAGGAAAAAGGCATATAGAGAATTGAACAGTTATATGAAAAGGATGGAAGGATCAATAGAAACGAAATATAGAGATGCCTTGGACAACAAAATTGGTTACAAGTTAACTCAATAAGTACGTATTTAAGTAAAAGGGAAAATAAAGAAATATTCCTCAAACAAGAAACAAATTTAGAGAAGATATTAAGGGAAAAGAGTAAGAATATAAAAGCCGGCTTTCCGGCAAAGCAGCGTGCTTTTCAAATGCGCTGCTTTCCTGCAACTCTTTCCTGGGCAGGGGGGGAGGAGGCCACTCCCCCCCCCAGGAAAGAGGTGCAGGAAAGCAGCGTATTTAAAAATGTGCGCTGCTTTCCTGGAAAGTTGGCTTTCCTGGCCGGCACAGGGCTTTCCCGCCGCTCCCCCCCAAAAACACAATGGAGACAGGCAGGGTGAAGCGGCGTTATGAGGCTCAAGCAGGCAGCCTCCGCGTTTTTCTTGGAAGAGGAGGAGAGGGGCAGATCGGACGGGCGGGGGCAGCGCCGAGAGGCCAGGGGCACGAGGGGGCGGGAGGCACGATGGGGAGGCAGGGGTGGCCGCGGCTCCCTTTCCTTCTACTGTTGGCACCTCTCCGTCCCCCCCCCCCGGCAGGCTGGCAGGGGGATGGGGAGTGCGCGCCTGTGGAAAAGGGTGCGTGGGGGGTATTTTGGGGCGTGCAGCTTACAGGGAACGGTGCCTTCGTCCCCACTTTCCTCCCTCACTTCCTTTTGCTTTCAGAGTGAGAGAAAAAACCAAATAAAAACAGGAAGGAGGCAAGGACAGAAAATGGTGCATGGCTGCAAAACAGGAGAAGGGCATTTTTCAGCCACTTTCTGTGACGGAAAAGTTGAGGGGACCCAAGCAGGAGCGGGTTCTAACTTACCTTGCCACTGGTTCGCTTCCTTGAGATGGTGACTGCATACACAGTGCTGGAAACTGGGCTTCTCCACATGCTCAGAAGAAAATAAAAATAAAAAATAAAACGAGGGCTGTGCCCATGGACCGACACTGACCAATCTGGTTCGTTAACATCATCATTACATCACCAGTGGGTCGCTATCGGTTTGGGTGAACCGGTCCAAGCTTGGAGGAGCATCCCTGCTCTGGACTCACAACTGTTGCTGGAGGAGCAGTTGTTTATCTGTGGCTAGCTGGCTTGGCACAGAGTCATCTCCTCCCATTTGTTCATGGTCCCTCACTACTTGGTCCCTTCATAATTGCACTCATGTAATGGGCTGTATATCGAGTCTTCCTTTGGCTCTCATGCTGCATGGACTTTTGGGTTTTTTATCAGGTTTAAAATAAGGTTGTCACTTTTCAAACCATGAATAGCACAGAGCCAGGATACTTGCAAGGCCTCTCTCTGTCTGAGACAGATAACAATGGGTGTCTCCGGGTCCCCTCGCTTAGACGTTATCACCCAGTGAGACCATAACTGCCCCTGCCAAGTGGTAAGAGGATTTTCTATGACATTCAGCATCCCACCTTCATTACCTTATTGGGTGAAATGGACTTGTCAAACAGTTGGTTCTTCCTCTAACGTATGGGAAAAGTTGAGACTAGATTTCAGAAGGTGTGGAGGGAGAATGGTTTTGTTGGTATGATACGCTGCACGGTTTGTGATTACTATCATTTTGCTGGTTTTTATATTTTATTCTTATGCACTGACCCACCCAAGAATGTTGGGCATAAGATGGGTGTCCACATTAGTCTCCTAAATAAAAAGAAGGGGTTACTATGGTGTGATCTGCTGCCCAAGAACAAAATCAAGCAAAATCAATGAATGAGGAATTTGCATTCAGCTGACTAGGAAGGGAACGGGGAATAAATCTCTTTGATTGAAACAGTTTGAGTGTAACAGAAGATGGAGGCAATTGGGAACTTCTGGGACCTCACATCATTCAGGCAATCCAACCCTGATGTGATCTGAGTTAGATCCTCCAGAGAGATTTCCCATCAACAATGTGGCTGTTGGGAGGGACTATGCAGATTCCCTCCTACTTGGCATGATCACCTCAGTTGTGGGCTTTTCCCTTGGGAGCAAAGAAAAAAGAAGTTGGAGGACAACACTTAGTAAGGACTGAAGTCTCACTTTCTAGCATTGCCATTTTGCCAGCTATGAACAAGCTGGAAGAACAGAAATTATCAGGGCAAAGCAAAGGAATGATTACCCAGAGGGAGAGACCCTTTTGTGGTGTTCTTAGAAAAGACTAGTATGGAGGCATTTTTAAAAATAATAAATGATAAACTATTAAAACCTGTTTGAATATTTTTCACTTTCAACTCCTTGTCATCTTCCTGGCTCAGGAAACAGATCTCCACTCCACATTCTCAAATTCATCTCTGCATCACTAGGAATAGGATGGGCAGGAACTGCTACAAAACCCTCCAGTCCAGCACCTGAATTTCCAGGGTTTTTTCCTGAGTTTAGTCATTGATGTCAATGATAGTAGAGGTGGCTGCTATGCTCCCAGGACCCCTTCTGCTAGCACAACTCTCTGAAGTGGTGATGTTATAGACCAAAATATTTGATTTCTTACCTCTGGTTGTTGGTCTTGATGCTTGTCTAGAATTTCCCACAAAGCCCAAACAGAATGATTGGGAGGGGGGGGGAGGTTCCCACCTCTGACGGAGTGCACTATTTTATGGTGCTGAAAAGTTGCCTCAAGAAATCTCTTTGGATTTGCACAGAGGAAAGTTCTTTCTTAAGATCAGGTATGGGGTTACGGAGGCTCGCAGCTGGCAACTGACTGCGGGTTAGTCACAAAATAAATAAATAAATAAATAAATAAATAAATAAAATAAAATAAATAAATCCAATTGAGAGAAAAAACCTCGGACAAGAAACTTGAAAACAACTTTTTCTCTTTGGAGAGACAACCTAGATTCAATCCAGGATGACCCTTTTATTGAAAGCAGACACAGAAAGGCAGGCTTCTATGATGCTACATTTCACATGGGTCTGTTACACCAATTCAAACTCACAACGTATTAAGCGTACAAAATATAACCAATAAAAATCACACAACCTGGGCTACATTTCAAAGTGCTGAGAAAAAGAAAGCGAGAGCGAGAGAAAGGTCCCATCAGCACCACCTCGTGATATATAATGTTGCACTTTTCTTAGGCTAGCAGCAAAGAAGGCAAGACAAGAGTGCTGGGAAGGAGAATGTTGCTAGAGAAACTGGGTCATCATACGTGTCATGCTCAAGGTCTATGCTTTTCGCACGCACATTCCAAGACACTAGTTCCTGCGTTCCCACAATCAGGAATTCCTTTGACCTGCTTGAGCTCTTTTCCCCATGCAGGTAGGTAGGAAAATTTCAATTGTGGGATGAAATTCTGTCAGCTTTTAAATGGATCCTACTGATCTTTTTAGAAAAACTTTCCAGATGAAATGTTTTGAGGGATGGGATCAGATGCAGTTGTCCTTCTTCCTACATAAGGTAACTGGCAACTGGAGAGGGGCGGCATACAAATCTAAATAATAAATAAATAAATAATAAATAAATCCTGCCAAACACATTCCTTGCTATAGTTAAAGTTAATTTGATTTTCCTTTGAAAAAAAGGGGAAATTTTTCCAGATTTATCCTGATCTGAAAATGCCCAGCATAATCGCCAGCACATTTTTGGGGCCCCGCCCATCTGCTCTGTGCATAGGATTAATTGCCATTGGTTTGGGGTAGGACTAACTTTTCTTCCAGGGTCTCTGGTGGAGAAGGGATGTCCCAACTGCGTGAGATCTAGCCCCACCTGGCTGGCTCTTTAAGACCAAGAAAGCGGCCCTCTTGCAGGTCTAAATTGGGGTCCCCAACGAGATGAATTCTGTTTTAGCTCAGGGGTTGGAGAGAATCCGCCCAATGGAACAAGGCAGAAATGGACCTTTTGGGGGCCTTTTGGTAAGAATCTGCCTTCAAACTACTGAGTGCCATAAGATCCATCCAGGATGTGCCTTTGACTAGATTGACACAGTCACCTCACCTTCCAGCTGATAGGCCATCAGAAGTCGGGGCAGATCCGAACTCAAACTTGGTATCTCTGAATCCCACTCACTTTCACGAGGGATCCCTCAACCTCTCACTCCTGGTTTCCACCAGGGAGTTCCTAGCAGCATTGCCAGCAGTGTCTTTCCTACAGAGAAATCAACCAGGCCACTGATTGTCCATGGGGAAGACCGGGGCACTCCGACACTTGCTTGGCATGCTGGGAAGATATCTTAAAGACACGATTCCATCCTGAGCACCCAATTTTCCCCAAAATCACTGGATCAAGTGGAAAAGAAGCCTTAAAGGAGGGCTCTTTAAACTTAGCAACTTTAAGACTTGTGGACTTCAACTCCCAGAGTCAGCTATGCTATGTCAGATATGCTGGCTGGAAAGTTCTGGGAGTTGAAGTCCATAAGTCTTAAAGCTGCCAAGTTTGAAGACCCCTGCCTTAAAGGAAAGAAATTACTGCACTTACAGGAGATTTTGGCTAGGAGGGGAGAAGACTCCCACCCTAGCAAACCTCACCTGGACTGCGGCCCCTTTCTAAAGATTCCGAGTGTCCTGTCCCTGCCCCCCATTGTAGCCTGCTAACTGGAGGAATCTGTTTCCTTGGGATGCTGCACAGCAGCCGCCACCTAGTGGTCCCTGCCTGCTACTGCAGCCTATCCTGCAAATCGGAGGGGAGATTAAAGGAAACGTTGCCGCCCACGCTCCCAAGGAATTACTATGGGAAACGTTCTCTTGCGCATGTTCCGTTAGTCCTGTGATGCTACCGAGAAGGTTGGCTTCTTCTGGGCGTTCTGCGTATGATACAAGAAGACTTCCCATTGGCTGGAGCATGGGTGTGTCTCTGTGAGGAATATGCAATGCAAATTGGCCCGGACCTCAATCATTGATGGGAAGCATGGCAGGATGACTTGACCCCTTCCTCTCCCTGCTTTGAACTCCTCGGATGTGTGGAGTGCCCCCTGGACATTGCGCACAGGAATTGTCATGACTTTCAGCCGGTCCTGGGGTAGAGCGGAATCAAACAGTCTTTCTGGATTTCCTCTTTGTTAATTGGGTGGTGTGGGGGGTGGAGAGTCTGCTGCTGCGTTAGTCCCCACTGAGGTGCGAAAATATGCCCCTCCCCTTGAGGAAGGAGCAGTGAATTTTCCCTTGCTAGCACAGCTGGTAGACTGGTCCTGGGGTGTGTGTGGGCATTGGTGTGGGTTTTATTAGGGATGTCTGGATTCTGTAGTGTAGTACAGGCTAGGGCGGATTGCTACTACCGGCTATTACCGGTGGGGTGTGCACACAGCTTGGATTATCTCATTGTGCATGTGCATCCCCAGCATGATTTGGCTTCCGCGCATGGGCAGGAAGCAAAAATGTGCTGAAATCTTGCAAGGGAACACGTGTATGTGTGTTTTTGGTGATTTTTAGATGCAAAAAATCACCAAATCTTGCACACATGCGCCTCTCCTCACAAGGTTTTGCTTGTCTGCACGAAGCAAAATAAATGCAAAAAATTAAAGAAAAAAGATGGTGGTAGCCCATAGGACTGGCACCAGAGTGGTTGCCTGCAGGTTGCACAATTTGGCGGCTGCTATTGATGCGCAGTGGCAACCCATCCCTGAGTACAGGGTCTCCAACCTTGGCAACTTTTAAGACTTGTGGACTTCAACTCCTAGAACTCCTCAGTCAATTTCAACTCTGGGAGTTGAAATCCGCAAGTCTTAAAGTTGCCAAGGTTGGAAACCTCTGGTCTAGTATAGCTGTTGGAGGTTAGGCTAACTCTAATGTTCGCCTCCCCTTCTCTGTCTCTGTCTGTCTCTTTCTTTCTCACTCTCTCTCTCTCACACACACACAAAATGACAAATTGTACAGTAGAATTTTAATAACTAATAAATCTAAATGGCGTGCATAGTTATGTCCTTCTTCCACATCTGCAGGAATCCCAAAGTTTCTCTTCCTAGCTAGTACTTCAGTGGGAAGGAGACAGGCAGTGAGGGGTTACCAAAATTTTTACTACCACACTGTGGTCGTGGCTTATGCATTTTGTTTCAACATCTTTCAGTGCAAATTGGGTGTTCTGGGGTGGAGTTCCATTTTCGCTACCCCACTGCGTCCCACCCCCCGTCCGGGCAGTAGCTCACACCTGATTATCTACTACATAAAGTGTATGTACACACATGCAGACACAGCTCTTCTAAAATTATACACATTCAACCTAATTTATTGCGACAGGAAAAACATACCCAGAGCCCAGAAGGGAAAAAAGAAAAAAAAATCAAAATTTTGCTACCGGTACTGAGTACCTGACCATACCCATAAGAGCCCATCACTGGACATAGGTGAACATTATTACAGGTAATCCTCAACTTGTTACAGTTTGTTTAGTGACCCTGTGGAAAGCTAGCACCCAACCCTGTCTTAGAAGAATGAAATATTTGGAGAAATATTAAAAAGGTAGAATATTATATTTCCCTAACGGAGAAACATGCTCTTGGAAAACAGCCCCCACCTTTCTTAATAGCCCCAGCAGAACTGGACCAGCCTATCTACAAGACAAAAGACCTTCAGCCTCAGTGATGCGATTAGCCCTCACGAAAGATCTAAACGAGGGCAAAATCATTCAGCCGCAATAGGACAAGCCCCTTCATTTCATTAGCAAGCTTCAACCATGCCTGAGACTCAGATAACTTACAAAGTTAACTATGACTGCTGCATAACCTGGGAGTCTGACAAACCAACAGAATACGTTTCTTGCACAGGAACAGGAAGCTTAAGGGCAAGGCCCAAGAGAGGGTATAAATACCTCAATCTCTCTCCTCCATATGTTGCCCAGGACCTCAAACCCATGTGGTCCTGTTCACCAATAAACCATCTTTCCAATCAGCCTCCATGTTTCCAATGTCTTTCTCCCCACTTGGAACTGAACCATCTGGATACAGTATTTTGAAGGGGGGAAAACACGCTGGGACATGCACACCGCATGCAAGAGAACCAAAGCTGCGTGTGCAGCACTCCGGTAGCTTTGATAATCGCAATCTGGCCCTGATTATGTCCACATGCCCATCACATCCCACACTGACTTCATGTTGGGGAAGTAGGGCAGGCCATGGCTACCTGCTTATTCGAATGTAACCACATTTTGTGGGTGGGGACACGAGGTTGACATTTGAAAAACAGGCTGGTTGCAAAATATCCATTTCTGACACAGAATTCACTCTCATGTTCTGTCAGCTGCAGCAAAACATTCTTGTTTGAGGGATACATTCTCATGACATCACCTCCATCTCATTTCACTCTTTTTCTAGAAACTAAACAGATGATTTTAATCTCTTTTTACCAAGTTGGCAGGCACTGTTACCTACAAGCTGCGCGGGGTGCGCGTCCGCGCAGCCATTAAAAACCCTCTGCACAGAAATGTTTGAAGTGGCGCAAAGCCACGCAGTCCCAGATCACTCACTTCTCCAGCCAGCAAAGCCAGCTGCCCGGGAAAGCGGACGCTTTTTAAACGTGTGGTGGCACGAAAAACAATATCAGAGGGTACACAAGACATTGCCCTATGTCAGCTCCAGTGTGTGTATGTGCGTTGGCCATCTGAGGCTAGGCTAGGCTAGGGCTAGGGCTAGGGCTGGGCAGGGGCTCTAGGGCTGGGGCTGGGGCTAGTTTCCTGTTCTGTCCTGAGGGACTGATGTCATGTTACCTCATTACAGTTTCATATTGGTCATTTACTTTCATATTCAAAATCCATTCACACTACAAGAAGTCTTCACTTTTGTTCTTCATGTTTTACTATAGTTTTTTGATGTACCCAATTCTCAATGACTTCAACTTACTTCTTACTCTGACTGGCCTACTTACTTATTTATTTTTGCCCTTCTCTGCAGACTCAGGGTGGCTCACAACAAAATAGGTACAAAAATACAATGCATAAGAAATCTAAATTTAGAAATCAGATCTAAACCCCCAATACATTAAAACAAGAATCCACACTCATCCCATGTAGATTCCAATCCGTTGGCCGGAGCTAGGCATCACACTCAACGGCCCCAAGCCTGCTGGCAAAGGTGAGGTTTTAAAGCCTTGCGGAAGGCCAGGAGGGTGGGGGCAGTACGAATTCCTGGAAGGAGTTGATTCCAGAGAGCCAGGGATGCCAGAGAAGGCTCGTCTAATAGGCCCTGCCAGGCGGCATTGCCTAGCTGACGGGACCTGGAGAAGGCAAACTCTGTGAGACCTAACCAGCCCCAACTCTCACTTCAACTTGGACAAAAGCATATTACTATGTCTTCTGCCGGGCTTCTCGTTGCGAGCCCCCAATTAAGTCCAAAAAGAGAAATTCAAACACAGATGTTTGTAAAGGAACTATTATTATAATATTATATTATTGTTATAATTATGCATACTTATTTTCTCCTCAGCCAACAACATGGCATGATTTGCATTCAAAAATACACATCCATTCATGTTGCCAATCAAACACTTTTAACATGAGAAACATTTGTTATTAAGCATTCAGGGGGATATGACGTTATTCCCTCAATGTTGAAAAATTTGCTATGGAAGAAGGTTTAAAGTATACATGAAAATTGATATGGAGGAGATTTTGAGAAAATTGAAACATTATGATCTAATTAATTTGATGTGATTAAGAATAGTAACAGGCTAAAATGTATATTGGCTAACAGTTTTCTTTCTTTCTTATCATATAAGGAATTGGAATAATTATTTTTTGTTCAGCTGTCAAATGGTAAGGAGGTGGCATTGGTTAATCTATGTATATCGAAATTGCAAAAATGATATACTATAATGTAACTTAAAATTAATGGTATCTTTTTTTCTGTACACATGATTAGAGAAGGAAAATTTTTAAAAAATTACCCCCCCCAAAAGAAAAATTTGCTAGCCTTTCCATTTATTATCACGCTTATTTCTATCCTATACTGTTCTCATCGCACTCAGTAGCCAAACCTTTGCCTCTAAATGCAGTCCTCATTTAATGACATTTGTTTAGTAACAGTTTAGGGTTATAATGAATAAGAGGATTTATGACTGGTCCTCAAGGTAGCAGTCATTGCAGTGTTCTTGCAATGAAATTATAATTGGGTGCTTGGCGCACGATTATGAGAGTTACAGCATCCTGCAATCCAGGGGACGGGTTCTGAATTTTTTTGCTGCTGGTTCACTCCTTGCTGCGCGGGCGCTTCACACACGCATGCACAGTGCTAAAAAAACCAGCTTATGCACATGCACAGAAGCAAAAAATAAGATGACAGCCCCTGTGGCACCGAGAACTGGAGAAAAGGAGAGGAGAAGAGGAGGAAAGTAGGAAGGGAGAGGAGGAAATGAAAGAGGAAAGAAGGAAGGATAGTTTTGATTGTAAACGGGGGATAAAATTAATTTTAAAAATTGAGCTGGTATTTTAGAAATAGGCTAAATTCGGATCCCCCATCAAAATCAAAACTGCTGAAACCATTTCAGAGGTGGGACTCTCAGCCAAAAAGCAGATGAGGTTATCATGTATATGAGGAGCCATGGCGATTCTAGGACAAAGGTTTGCCATAATAGGATAAGTCATGAAACACTCATTGTGATAATTGACTGCTACATACATATATATATCCAAGATCCCAATCCTTGTGCTGAGGGTGTTTAGTTGAGGAGTGGAGGAGTGGAGGCGTTGAGTAGTTGAGTTGAGAAGTTGAGTTGAGTGGAGGAGTGGAGGAGTGGAGGAGTGGAGGAGTGGAGGAGTGGAGGAGTGGAGGAGTGGAGGAGTGGAGGAGAGGAGGAGTGGAGGAGTGGAGGAGTGGAGGAGTGGAGGAGTGGAGGAGAGGAGGAGTGGAGGAGTGGAGGAGTGGAGGAGTGGAGGAGTGGAGGAGAGGAGGAGTGGAGGAGTGGAGGAGTGGAGGAGCGGAGGAGCGGAGGAGCGGAGGAGCGGAGGAGCGGAGGAGCGGAGGAGCGGAGGAGCGGAGGAGCGGAGGAGCGGAGGAATGGAGGAGTGGAGGAGCGGAGGGGCGGAGGGGCGGAGGGGCGGAGGGGCGGAGGGGCGGAGGGGCGGAGGGGCGGAGGAGCGGAGGGGCGGAGGGGCGGAGGGGCGGAGGAGCGGAGGGGCGGAGGGGCGGAGGGGTGGAGGGGTGGAGGGGCGGAGGGGCGGAGGGGTGGAGGGGTGGAGGGGTGGACGTGCTGAGGATCTGAAGTGTGGAATTGCTGGAGTGCTAAGGCGTGAAAGACCTGAGGATCCTGGTAAGGACACAGTTTTGGAAGAATGACCCAGTGGGTCCCACTTTTAGAGAAAGCAATCTGAAGTTAGTTGGGGGAAAGATCAAAGGCAACATGAGAAAGTATTATTTTATTGAAAGAGTAGTAGATCCTTGGAACAAACTTCCAGCAGACGTGGTTGGTAAATCCACAGTAACCGAATTTAAACATGCCTGGGATAAACATATATCCATTGTAAGATAAAATACAGGAAATAGTAAAAGGGCAGACTAGATGGACCATGGGGTCTTTTTCTGCCGTCAGTCTTCTATGTTTCTTCTATGTTTCTATGTCATTTCCCATCTTGCACCAAGCCTTGATGACACGTTTGCATTCAGCATTTAGTTTTTACATCGAAACTGAGAGGCAGACTTCTTGGTAAATGTCTATAAAATTCTGTTGCTAATCCTGTTGCCAATCCCCATTTTAAAGGCAGATAAATTATAGACTAAATATAGAATACCAAAAAGACATCTGCTATTTGTTGACCTGCATTCTGATCAAACTTTGGAGAAAAAAAGCTGCATATATAAATAGTTGAGCTTGTGATTCATATGAAGCTCTCATCATTATTGCAAATTTTGTTAAGGCAATTGTGATGTCATGCAACCTCACAAAAAGGGTACTGTGAGAAAGCAGCTTGTTGGCCTACTTTGGCAGATTGGCATTTGGGAACAAAGTGAGAACTTTTCCCACACACTAAATCAAAAACATTACCTCTAGAAATTGTTTTGAATATTTCGTGTCTGTTCTGCTATGAAAGAGAAAAATATTCTTTGAATTGAAAGGCTCTTCATGGGGAACATTCACAGCCAAGTACTATGATAGATCCATGATAGTTCAGCAGGTCCATGGTTACATCCCCTACACAGAAGGATTCACATTTTTTAAACAATGTTACTGTTGATGTTTCCTTTTACAATCTGTTAATGTTTTATTTCACTTAGTTACCAAGTATTGCCTTTAGGTAAGGCAAGCCACATATAAATAGAAAATGCGTTTCAGCAGACACTGAAGTCTGCAGGAGATACGCAGAAACTCCGCTGCTCTTGAGACTGAACTATTAGGCCGATGGGAGATGGTCTTTTCCTGCATCATCTCCAGAGTTTAAAAGGCAGTCTTGAGGCAGCTGCATTTGGCTACAGCTCTGTCTTTATAAAATCCATAGAACACTTATTTTAGTATGGTCTTTAGGGGCCAATGTTGTTATGGAGAGGCGGAGTAATGACACGGACACAATGAGCTGGATTTAAACTGGGTCATTTTATTAAAATAAATTTGCATAATTTATTTAATCAAATTAGCATAATGAACATGAATAGCTAATGACTCTAACTTGGACCTGCAGGGTCAAACAATTGCTTCCGGGGTGGAAAATGACGTATAATAAACTTCCGGGGCAACATATGGGCGTAGCTCCATGCTAATCCAGGTGAGGGACCCCTCCCTCATCTGAGACCATGCCATGCACTTGCATGTGGGAGATCCCGCCGGCTAACCCCTAAAAGGGGAATTAAATAGGCGGGACCCAAAGACAGGTTCCCCCCAGCTGCTCAGGTCGCCAATACCACAAGCTTGGAGAGAACCTGTCAATCATCCCCAAAGATGCCCAACGGAGAACACGTAGTTGCTAAACCACCACCCAGTTTTCCGCCCCTAACCTGCCTACCCAAATGACCAAAGGTAAGCCAATTAACCTAAACAGGTGCAAGCACCCCTAACAGCTCTATCCATCTCCACAGTGTGGAATAGGTGAAAAAACGGTCATGGCTAAGGGGCCAGACTGCCAAAAATTCCTATTCGGCCCCCTAGGGCGACCCAAAATAGCACACTATAAGATAGGGAGGGTGGGTGGGTGTCTGCAATGACTGACGAGTCCGGGCAAGAAGGGACAACCTCGGGCCTGCACGCCCTTATATAGGGCAGGCAGGCCCCACCCGGACACGTCACTGATCAGGCCACCCAGGCCTGATCATCGGCCGAGATCTCATGAAGTCTCGCGAGATCTGGGCCGAATCCAAGATGGCGGCCACCGTGTGCCCTTGTCTCCCCGGGCCTCCAGCAAAAGGCACTGGTGGGTAAAGACCACCGGTGCTATTGCAGGAGAGGCGGAGTAACGACACGGACACAATGAGATGGATTTAAACTGGGTCATTTTATTAAAATAAATTTGCATAATTTATTTAATCAAATTAGCATAATCAACATGAATAGCTAATGACCCTAACTTGGACCTGCAGGGTCAAACAATTGCTTCCGGGGCGAAAAATGACGTATAATAAACTTCTGGGGCAACATATGGGCGTAGCTCCATGCTAATCCAGGTGAGGGACCCCTCCCTCACCTGAGACTATGCCATGCACTTGCATGTGGGAGGTCCCGCCGGCTAACCCCTAAAAGGGGAATTAAATAGGCGGGACCCAAAGACAGGTTCCCCCCCAGCTGCTCAGGTCGCCAATACCACAAGCTTGGAGAGAACCTGTCAATCATCCCCAAAGATGCCCAACGGAGAACACGCAGTTGCCAAACCACCACCCAGTTTTCTGCCCCTAACCTTCCACGGAGCAGGGGTCAGATCTCTATCTTGGGCCCCCGACTCCCCCCTCACTAACTACACCAGCTCGCGCAGTGACCGCTGCAGGTCCTGTAAGAAGATGATGTTCCACCGTTCTGACAGAGGAACACCGGCAGCCCAGTAAAGCCATAGCTGATCTATGGTGATGAGGGAAAGGGCCACTACAACCCGCCTAACTCTCTAATCACTTTACCCGGGGCCTTAATAACTCTCCGTCTAACCCGGTGAATGGCCCTAAGGGAAATGGCGTCCCAACAAGTGATCCTCGTGAGGATCCGAGACCACACCACTTGCATGGTAGGCCACACAGTGCGAAGCCACCGCAGGCCTTCGTGAGCCTGGCAGATCAAAGTAGACCTCCAGGCACACAGAGGTCCTTGCCACCGAGGTGCAAGACTCACCACCTGGGCGCAGCAATGGAATGCCGCCCTCCCAGCACCACCTGGGCACAGCAATGAGATGCCGTCCTCCCAGTACCAACCTGGGTGCAGCAATGAGATGCTGCTCTCCCAGTACCACCTGGGCACAGCAATGAGACGCCGCCCTCCCAGCACCACCTGGGTGCAGCAACAAGATGCTGCCAGCAATGGGATGCCACCCTCCCAGCACCATCTGGGCGCAGCAGTGGGATGCCGCCTTCCCAGCACCATCCGGGCGTAGCAATGGGATGCCACCCTCCCAGCACCAACTGGCGCAGCAGTGGGATGCCGCCCTCCCAGCACCATCTGGGCGCAGCAATGGGATGCCGCCTTCCCAGCACCATCTGGGCGCAGCAATGGGATGCCGCCCTCCCAGCACCAACTGGGCGCAGCAATGGGATGCCGTCCTCCCAGCACTACCTGGGCGCAGCAATGGGATGCTGCCCTCCCAGCAATAGCGGTAGAAAACCCTTCCCACCGCACGCCTCTTCTCCCCATCCAGACGACATTGACCCGTCCTCCAAAAGACAGTTGGGTCCTCCCGGTGGTTCAAGCTGCTGAGCGGCCGGCCCAGGATCCATACAGTGACCACAAAGCAACCTGTCAGTGTCGTACAGGCGGGGCCCACTAGAAGAGGGCCAAGCGAGGTAGCCTAGCCTAAGACCTTACCCCAGACCCTCAGCCGGCCGTTCGTACCCTAAACGGGCCGCTGACCACCAGCGGCCAATTTCCCGAATCCTTCGTATCGAGAAACCCCTAATTGCCACACCAGTGATGGCGCCGATACGGAACAAGCGTTCCATAGCCGGCGGGATCAATACCTAGCCCGGCCAGAACCCTAAACACTAGAACCCAACTAAACTGACTCAGCGAACTGGAAGGCTCGGAGCAACCTGTCAGTCTGCGATGAGGCCATAGCCCCGCTGACCCCCCCCCCAGGCCCCAAAACATGACACAAGTCGCTGCCCTAAAAAGACGGGCCTCGTACAGAGAGGCACACAAACTGTCCAAAGTTTGATTAAAAAGCGACAGCTGCTGCACCATCAGAGCCTGGCGACTATCAGAAGGGGTCCCCTGTCACTCCCTCACCCAGCCTTCTAGTATCTTCCGAATGCGGAAGTCACCAGAGAAGTCCATAAACCACCCGCCTTGAACAGAAAGGCGAGACCGACTAACTGGGACCTAATTGTCCTAACTGAAAGGCCATGCTGCCTAAGCTGGACACAGCATTCAACCAGGTGTTCCAATGGGGCAGGCCAAACATGGGGTAGCCCCTATCCTGCCTGAAATCCCCAAACTTCTTACCTGCATGCTGGCAAGCCCTCAGGGTGCCTGGTGCCACTGAGAGGGCCATAGCCCTGCAGGCCTCTTTTCTCCACCGCTCGGAAGCCCTCCCAGGTCCCAAAGGTGGTCGGGAAAAGCCTCTGGTGACGCTTGGACCCACGGGGCCAGGATCCAAAACCTGGACAAGTGACCACGAGACAAGGCATCAGCAATCCCGTTATCTAAACCGGGGACATGTTTAGCCAAAAACAAAGCGTTCAGGGACAAGGACCTGTGCACAAAATGACGGACAAGCCGCATGACCCTGTCGCTCTTAGAGGACAGGGCGTTCACAACATGGACAACAGCCAAGTTGTTGCATCAAAAATGCACGGTTTTGTCCCTAAACTGCTCCCCCCAAAGCTCTAAGGCCACTACCAAGGGGAAGAGCTCTAAAAAGGTCAAGTCCTTAACCAGGGGAGAGGCCCTCCATTCCGGAGGCCAAGCAGACCAGCACCACTGGTCACCTAACACCACCCCAAATCCGCATGTCCCCGCAGCATCAGAACACAACTGCAACTCAGCTTCCAAAAGAAGCTCGTGCCGCCAAAAGGATAACCCATTAAACTGCTCCAGAAACTCCCGCCATACATGTAGGTCATCCTTGACCCCATTGCGTAGGCGGGTACGATGATGGGGCAACCGCAGCCCCTTCATCGTACTATACAACCTCCGTGAAAAAGCCCGCCCGGGAACAATGACCCGACAGGCAAAATTCAGGATCCCCGCTAGCTCTTGTAGCTGCCGAAGGGTAACCTTCCTGCAGCCCAACATCTGATCAAGTTTATCACGGGTCTTGACTAACTTGTCTAGGGGCAATCTAGAACATTGCTCCTCTGAGTCCAGCTCAATACCCAGAAAAGTAATCCTGGTAGCAGGGCCCTCGGTCTTCTCGGGGGCTAAAGGCACCCCCAGCTGGGCACAAAGGGCCTCGAAGTCCCGCATTAGAGCAAAGCATTGCTCTGAACGCACGGGCCCCGCCATCAGGAAATCATCAAGGTAGTGAACAACCAAACCCTGACCACTGCGCCTCCTGAGCGCCCACTCCAAGAAGGTACTGAAGCTCTCAAAAAGAGAGCATGAGACAGAGCAGCCCATTGGCAATGCTCTGTCCACATAATAGCCCCCCTCGAAGTGGAAGCCCAACAGCTCGAAGTCATCAGGGTGTATGGGGAGGAGCCGAAATGTGGACTTAATATCGCATTTTCCCATAAGGGCCCCAACCCCACATTTCTTAACCGTGGTCACAGCCGCATCAAAGGATGCGTACCGGACTGAACAAAGCTCGTCAGGAATTAAATCATTCACCAACTCACCTTTTGGAAAAGACAAATGGTGAATCAACCTAAATTCACCACTCGCCTTTTTGGGGACAACACCTAAAGGGGACTCCCTGAGATTTGGGGAGGGCGGCTCCGGAAAAAGCCCCAGAACCCTGCCCTCGGCCACTTCCTTCTTTATTTTGTCCCTAACAATGTCTTCATGCCCCACAACCGATCTAAGGTTGTCAGACAGGAAGGCCTTCCTAACCCCTCTGTAAGGAATCCTAAATCCCTCAGAGAAACCCAGAAGAAGAGCATCAGCTCTCTCGCGAGGGTGGTAGTTTTTTAATCAACCCTTAAGAACAACAAGATTAATTGGACTGGGGCCCTTTTCCCCCAGCAGGCGGGTGCTGCTTCGCCTGACCCCCCACCCTTCTTGCCCCTCCCCTTCTTAGGCCAAGGACAAACGGAAGCGGCGTGGGAGCCCCCACAGCTCCCACGCGCATGCCAGTATTTACGGAAGGGACGAAAAACATGCCCCGTGGCATGGGGGAAGGGGTCCCTTCGCTGCACCCCCCGATGCGGCCTTATCTCGCGTGGAAGCTGGGGACTGCCCCCCACACAATGCCCACTATCTGTCCTGTCGCAGCCCTCTGTCCCAGACATGTAGGCCGCTTGGAACCACAAGTCAGGGACCACCACATCCCACGGGAGACTGGGATCGAAGGCTACCCGCATTCTGAATGCATTATCATAATGCCTCCACATTGATCCCTTATATTCATAATGGTCCCTGGCTATAAGGTCTATATAATTAATCATCGAGGCAGCCCTAGCCAGCTGCCTCTGGATCACGATGGTGGCATAGGTCAAGAAAGCGTACAGCCAAGAGCTGAAACACTTACTGACCTTTGATTTCTTGTGTTCCTCCCCCGGGACCTCCTCCTCCTTATCCGCCTTCGGGACCTCCCCCTCCTTATCTGCCTTCGGGACCTCCATATTCAAGATAGAGAAGAGGTCCATGAATTCCCCCTTCCAAATGGCCTCCTTGACCGAAGGGTGAAGGTGGAACCCCAGGGGAGTCGCTGGCAGCCCGCATGGGAAAGCCCCTGCCCTAAGGCTGGCCAACGGGTCCCAAACCGTAGTGGCCCCCAAACTAAGCACCCCAGGCCCCAATGGGTAAGCCATCCCAGGGGCCAGAGCCATAGTGGCCGAAGCTGACGGGGTCCAACCCCCCACACTAGATGCCCTGGGCCCCGATGGAAAAGCTGCCGCAAGAGCCCAAGGGAGTGCAGCCATAGCCGGCGGGGACCACACCTGGTGAGACCCTAAACCATGGACACCACTCCCAAAACCCGGCGGGACAAAGGCCTGCCCGGGCAACCGGAGTAACGCAATGGATGCTGAATGTGGGGGTGCTTCACCCACCCCGAAAGGTGGAAAAAGCACCCAGGGTATACCCTGTCCCACGGGGCCCGGCAACGCTGCCATCTAATTCCCGGGCCCTTCCCGATGTATGTGTATGTCTCTTTTTTGTTTTTGTTTTTGTTTTTTTTTAACCAGGAGCCAGAGCCAAAAAGGCCCCGGCTCCAAAAGAAAATAAAAAACACAGCCTAGGAAGGCAGGGAAGTATCAGAGGGGCTGCCACCTGTCAAAGGGGAGCCCAAACTGACCCACGCCGCCCTCCTCGATCCCGAGGAGAAGCAGGGTCAGCCACTCCCCCCCACCTTTACCAGGGCCCCTTCCGGGCCCAAGGAACAATAAGCAGCCCAAAGTAGCCCCGATCTGAAGGGGGAAACGACCCTGGCAATCCCCTCGTGCCCGAGGGAATAACTGCCGCTGGCAGCCAAACCGCCGGCCTCCGATGAGGCAGAAGAGTCCCTTTCGCCCGGGAGGGATGGCAGCAACCCGAAAGGCCGATGAGTTGGAAGTAAAAAAAATAATAATCAGGACTTTTTAAAAATGCTGCGGGATGTGGGACAAATCGTTAAAAATTGGGACTGTCCTGCCCAAAAGTGGGACATCTGGTCACCTTACCTAAAGGATCAGAGTAGAGGAATTAGAGGGCAAATATAATTTTAAAATTATGTGCTATTCTGGACACTGTCTCTCAAGTTTAGATTCCAATTTTGGAAATAAAAATGTCAAGGCTGTTCTGCATTCTCACCTTTTACTTTGTCTTCTAGTTTCCATTACTGATTTTGGGATGAAAAACAATCTGTTGAGAAAATTAGGAGAAAAGATGAAACGTCTCGAAAAGGAGGTAAGAGAAAACATTTGTTCATACACTCACAGTAAATGTGTGATGGAACATATAGAAATTTTAGGCAGGTAGCTAGGTAGCTAGGTAGGGATAGATAGATAGTAGAGAGAGAGAGAGAGAGAGAGAGAGAGAAGAGACAGACAGTCAATCAGACAGACATATAGATAGAAAGAACAGTAGGTAGTTGGAGAAACACAGATAGACAGACAGATAGAATATGAATTGTGATTTCTGTTTATCCTCAGTTGACTGTTTAGGTTTTTGTTTTGACCTCTGAAATACATTGTTAGCTTGCATTAGCAACCCAAGAAAGCCAGTTTGGTATCGTGGTTAAGGCATCACCCTGCGCACCCAGAGACCGACATTCCTTGCCCCACTTTAGGCACAAAGCCAAGTGGGTGACCCTGACTCAGTCACCTTTTCTTCCCCTAGAAAGGAGGCAACACCAAACCACTTCTGAAAAATCTTGTTAGGAAAACAGCAGGAACTCATCCAACCGAGAAGAAACTGGACTTTCCTTTTTCTTTGCTTGGGGTTTTTTTGAAAATTTTTAGACCGTAATCCAAGAAGTTTCTTCAGTTTGGAAGAATAGTAAAATGTTATTTTTTTCAGTAGTGTGAATTTCCGGGCATGTGTCAAAGATTAAATGGCAGAGATATAGTTGGTACCCCAGATTTGAAGAGGAAACAATGTTTAATATCATTTAGAATTGTTGATAGAAAAATTAGTGTCTTTAATCACTGTCAATTTGCTTTTTAAAAATAGGGTATTTTGCCTCCGGATGAAGAAAATTCGAGACTTCCTCTTCTGGCACAAAGACATGCTGAGGTATATAATGTATACTTGCAGCTCACCTTAGAATATAATTATGAGAAAAATGAAAATAAATGATTTTTTCACAATTGGTAATGGTTAATAATGCATGTGCAGCATATTTTATGTAGTACAGTGATCCCTCGATTTGCGCGTTCTCGATTAGCGCGAAACGCTGCAACACGGTTTTTCAAAAAATATTAATTAAAAAATAAGTCTGCGTTTTTTTTCCTACACCACGGTTTTTCCCGCCCGATGACGTCATACTGATTGCTGATTGGCCAAAGGAGGGAGGGTTGCCATTGCCATTGCCGCCAGCGCTGCCCTGTGGGTAGCGGCGAGGAGCCCGGAAAAATCACCATTGCATTGCCAGCCTCCGAACTTGCGTCGCTCCACCTTCTGCGCATGTGCGGCCATGGAACAAAGGGCGCGCATGCGCAGATGGTGTTTTTACTTCCGCATCCAGTATAACGCGGAAATCGGTTAGCGCGGGAGGTCTTGGAACGTAACCCCTGCGCTAACCGAGGGATCACTGTATATATATTCGCTTTATATTTCTATTGCATATATGAAATCCATACACACATCTATGCAGACTAGTTTATTCGTAATTTCTCTAAAAGAATGGCAATTATCAGAGCTGATGATAATTCTTGGTCGGTTCCTTCGTTGCTACATTAGCTAGCTTCTTTGGCCACATACAATACCAATAGCAGTGAAATAAAATTTACATGATTCATAATTGTTTTGAACCACTGTGTTTTACATTTCCTAAAGAAATTAACTAAGACTACTTTTTTTTCTAGCCCAGCATAAAGTTGCCTTCCCATCAGGTAAGCAATCTAGTACATAAGGAACCTGTTGAGTGTGCATGACCGAGACATAGTTCATATCATAAAAAGAGGGGGGAAAGCCCAGTGTGACTGATTGGGTAGTGAGGGGTAGCAAGTGGGCTGTTACCGAAATATATTCCTGACTTATGATCTATTTTGGCTTCTCTAGATTGTTCAGACAAAAGTGCAAAGTTCAGATGCTGATTTGAAGAGAGTGAAGGAGCAGAATTATATGTAAGTCTTCACATAGTTCATCAAATCTTTGCACAATCCTCTTAAGTTCACCCTGTCTGTATGACATTCATAATTTCATAAGGTATTTTTAATGTGTATTTAATAAAAAATGAATAAAAAGGTTGATAATTCAAGTTAAAAAAAACCCTGGGCTAATTTCTCTCTGGTCTTCATTATTTGCAGCATGACAATGAAAATTTCTAAACTGCTGACTGAAAAAAATGAATTAGAAATAAAAAATAATGAACTTTTTGAGGAAAATAAGAAACTTTGCCAAGAAAAAAATGAAATTTGTGAAGACTTTGAAGAAAAGTTGAGGAGGTGAGAAAATTTTGGATAGCAACCCTGACTTTCTCGTCGTTTCTTCAATATTTCAATAAGTTTTAATTTTAAACAAGTTTTACAATTTGAGTAAAAAAACCTAAGGGGGCTAACTTCACTCTGCTCTTGATATTTTACAGGAAAATTACTTCAGAGAAAGAAGACGAGATTCAAAAAATAATAAAAGAAAATGAAAGTCTGAGCACAAAAATTAAAAAAGATGCCATGGAGAAATTAGAGCTCCTCCACAAAATTAATGAGTTGAAAGAAGAACTGCATAGGTGAGAAATGTTTATTTTTATTTTATTTATTTTATTTATTGGATTTATATGCCGTCCCTCTCTAAGGACTCGGGGTGGCTTACAACATATAAAAACATATACAATACAAATACAATAGCAAATCCAATTAAATTAAAACTATAGAGACAATCTAAAACCCCCAATTATATTAAAAATCAGTTATACCCATTCAAACAACAGCCATACAAACATTTGGTCGGCCAGGGGGACTGAGATCTAACTGCCCCAAGCATGGTGGCATAAATGAAGTGGGGGGGGCAGAGCGAATCTCCAGGGGGAGCTGATTCAGAAGCCCCCACAGAAAAAGCTCTTCACCTACGCACCACCAAATGACATTGTCTAGTTGATGAGACCTGGAGAAGGCCAACTCTGTGGGACCTCACCAATTGCTGGGATTGATGCGGCAGAAGGCGGTCCCACAAGTACCGCCAAGTACCGACGCCATGTATGGCTTTATAGGTCATTACCAACACTTTGAATTGTGTCCAGAAACCAATCAGCAATCAATGCAATCCACGTAGTGTTGGAGAAAGAGGGGCATGTCTAGGAATGCCCATGACCATTTGCACGGCCACATTTTGCACAATTTTAATTTTCCAAACACTCTTCAAAGGTAGCCCCATGTAGAGAGCATTGCAGTAGTTGAATCTCAAGGTGATAAAGGCATGAGCGACTGTGAGTAGAGACTCCCGGTCCAAATAAGGAGGATTGAAGCCTTGAAATCAAGCCGTAGCAGAAAATGATCTGACCATGACAAAGGCAACATATTTAAGACCCTTAATTTCAGATCATTGCTCAACTGCTCTGTGGGGAATACCATGTCAGGAGCATGCCCCCCTCATGAGTTGCACCCTAAATTACTTCAGTCAGGTCCAACTCCTGCACCAATCCAGAGGATTCTCCGAGCAACAGGTTAATGTCCACCAAGACAATAAGCTTGGGGAACTCCACTGCCAGCCCAACTACCTCCTTGAGTAGCACAGGCAGGGCTGTTGACATGCAGCTGGGAGGCAGGTACATGAGCAACAAGCCCAACTGAACCCCTAGGTCCAACTTCACAAAGAGGGACTCACAATCCGTAATCTCAGGAGCAGCGAGCCTGCGTAGGCTGAAGGTCTTTTTCACTATAATAGCCACTCATCCCCCCACCTTCCCTGGGGTCGTGGCTGGTGCCACACCTGCAACCCAGCTGGGCACATTTCAGAGAGAGGGACTCCTCCTTCTGGGCCCAGCCAGATCTCAGTAACACATGTCAGGTCAGCCTCCTCATCTAGGAGTAAATCCTGGATGAGGGGAGCTTTATTTACAACTGACCTGGCATTGAATATCAACAGCCTGAGCCTAGGATCCGAGATTCGCTTGTCGCCAGTACCCCGAGCTAAGCTCATGGGGCCAGAACAAGGGATTGCTTTCAAGCAGCGAGCTCTTGTTCCCCAAGAGCCGCCTACCCCATGTCTCCCAACATATCTGCCTTTCCCCAGCAAAACCGGGATATTCCGGCCCTGTGCCACCCTAGATATGGGCTCCTCCACTCCTCCCGCCTCTATATTGCAAGAGGGCTAATATCTCTCTGGTCCTTATTATGTTACAGTAAAACGCTAGTATTGGAAAATTTTACAATAGAAAAAGAACAAATGAAAAGGAAAATCGAGAAACTCAAGCGTGTATGTGCTGAAGTGCTAAGGCGTGAAAGACCTGAGGATCCTGGTAAGGACACAGTTTTGGAAGAATGGCCCAGTGGGTCCCACTTTTAGAGAAAGTACTGAGATGTCATTTCCCATCTTGCACCAAGCCTTAATGACACGTTTGCATTCAGTATTTAGTTTTTACATCGAAACTGAGAGGCAGACTTCTTGGTAAATGTCTATAAAATTCTGTTGCTAATCCTGTTGCCAATCCCCATTTTAAAGGCAGATAAATTATAGACTACATATAGAATACCAAAAAGACATCTGCTATTTGTTGACCTGCATTCTGATCAAACTTTGGAGAAAAAAAAACCTGCATATATAAATAGTTGAGCTTGTGATTCATATGAAGCTCTCATCACTATTGCAAATTTTGTTAAAGCAGTTGTGATCTCATGCAACCTCACAAAAAGGGTACTGTGAGAAAGCAGCTTGTTGGCCTACTTTGGCAGATTGGCATTTGGGAACAAAGTGAGAACTTTTCCCACACACTAAATCAAAAACATTACCTCTAGAAATTGTTTTGAATATTTCGTGTCTGTTCTGCTATGAAAGAGAAAAATATTCTTTGAATTGAAAGGCTCTTCATGGGGAACATTCACAGCCAAGTACTATGATAGATCCATGATAGTTCAGCAGGTCCATGGTTACATCCCCTACACAGAAGGATTCACATTTTTTAAACCATGTTACTGTTGATGTTTCTTTTACAATCTGTTAATGTTTTATTTCACTTAGTTACCAAGTATTGCCTTTAGGTAAGGCAAGCCACATATAAATAGAAAATGTGTTTCAGCAGACACTGAAGTCTGCAGGAGATACGCAGAAACTCCGCTGCTCTTGAGACTGAACTATTAGGCCGATGGGAGATGGTCTTTTCCTGCATCATCTCCAGAGTTTACAAGGCAGTCTTGAGGCAGCTGCATTTGGCTACAGCTCTGTCTTTATAAAATCCATAGAACACTTATTTTAGTATGGTCTTTAGGGGCCCATGTTGTTATGGTTTAGATTTTAATTTACCAGTCACATTTTTCATTATTGTGTCTATTCGTCTAGATCTTTTTAGGACAGAAATATTATTTATTTGCTTATCTTTTTATGTTACTTGTGTTCAACACTTGTCCTAAAGGAAAGGTAGCCAGATTTTAACATTGGTAAAGCAGGACACCATTGACCGGGGGTGTTTCTTGATTAAAAATTTGGTCTATATGGAGCAACAAAAAGTTTCATAGAACACGAAAATAGTATTGCAATATATATATTTTAATTTTAAGTACAATTTACAAATATAATACATTAAAAAGTTATGCATAGTATTATTTTATTCTTTGCCATATTTAATGCCATACAATGCTCGCTACTATTTCAGCCATTATTTTCTTCTTTATTTTCCTGTATGTTCTGAAACCTCAGAAAGAAAGCAGGTTTTTCAAGTTCCGTGCTAAGTAAAACTTCTTCCATATTTTTAATAGTTGTCATCCTGTTAGTTTCTGTTTCTTGCATTTTTGCCTCCATCTTTTCACTCTTCTCTTCTATTTCTTTTATTTTTGGCTCATTCTTTGATAATGTTTATTGAATAGGCTCTATTTTCCCATCCATTTTGACTACTCTATCCTCTACTCTTTTAATATTACCCCTCATATCTTCCATGTTTCTGTCATCTTTTCATAATTTTGATTGATTGATTGCTGCATCCTTACCATGGATTGGAATGTAGTCGCTGAAGACATCGACATTTTACTACATTCCAATACAAAACTGGCAAAAAGCCAGTTTTAAATTAAATATTTTAAATATTTCCAGAATATAACTCCAATTAACCATATACTTCTATTATATTTATTTAAACTATTTCAAAAAAGAGTTGCTATGTGTCAGGTTTGTCTATTAATATCTCTGCCCCTCAAATATTGAATAGTTAATGTAATTAAAAATTAAAGATCTAATAATTAATAATAATAATAACAAGCAAGCAATCTATCACTACAGTAGGTAATAAAGCAAATCAATCAATGACAGTTCATTTACAAAGCAATGTTAAATAAAGTAGTCAATAAATAGTTAAGTAATTTTGATTAATCAGGTTTGATCAGTATTTATATTAATTCTATATTTAATATGGAATCAATTGTAAATGAATATCAGAAGAGGAAAGAGAGAAATAGGAATTAGGATATACCTAGACAGATTTACATTGATTATTAAATAAGATCAGTTTTGAACTCTTAATGTTATTAAGTTAGTTAAGAACCCAATTGTCTTCTAATTAATGTATCAGTCTGACCCAATCCTAAATTAATTCAACAATGTTCCTTATTGGTCATCAAGTTGCTTATAGTTCTAATCCGTTTATATCCAAATTAATAAACCCGCTGAGCTGGTGATACTCCCTTTATTTTCAGCGTGGGGCTTCCGGTTTGCCTAGTCACCTCTAAGTCTTCTGTTCTTTCAACTTGCACAAAACTTCATATACTGTACATGCAAAAACACCACCTTGCCCTTTGCTATTCAAACAGCTCGTCCGGAATGATTCCCAAGTAGGTCTAAATCTGGTATTAGGAGGAGGGAGTCTGTGGCTGGTCTCCTATCTCCGAGCTCTGATTTCCGATCTCCAATCACCCGTCCGCCACTTCAACTCTTTCTCCTCACCCATCTTTCAAGTCCTCACTGTTCCTGATGAAATGCAATGACTGGTGCGTTGCCCCTTGGAACTCCCGATCAAATCAAATACTGTACAATCAAATCAATCCAACCAGACAGCATCAAGGGCTCCTCTCTCCTAGTCATTCTACTATTACCACCTCTCACTCCGAACCTTTCCACAAATCCGCAATCCCCATCCGTTTTAGTCCCTTATTTGGCTTATTTTGGCTGTTATTTCTTGCTTCCCTTTTAAGTGTCAGGCAGCTGCATCAGCTGTGGTCCTGAGGGTATTTCTCGCTCTCTGGGGGATCACCTTAACGCCACAGATACACAGGAAGTTCTTCTTTAAGTTGTGGAGGCTCTCCAAGCTGCAACCAAAAAAGCTCAAAAGCAGAGAACAGCCCTGGAGTTCACTGGAGGCTGCCCTGCCATGATGCGATGTCAAGTTGGAAGTAAAAAAAATAATAATCAGGACTTTTAAAAAATGCTGCAGGATGTGGGACAAATTGTTAAAAATTGGGACTGTCCTGTCCAAAAGTGGGACATCTGGTCACCTTACCTAAAGGATCAGAGTAGAGGAATTAGAGGGGAAATATAATTTTAAAATTATGTGCTATTCTGGACACTGTCTCTCAAGTTTAGATTCCAATTTTGGAAATAAAAATGTCAAGGCTGTTCTGCATTCTCACCTATTACTTTGTCTTCTAGTTTCCATTAATGAACTTCTTAAGGAAAATAAGAAACTTCGCCAAGAAAAAAATGAAATTTGTGAAGAGAAAAAAGACGAGATTCAAAAAATAATGAAAGAAAATGAAAGTCTGAGCACAAAAATTAAAAAAGATGCCATCAAGAAAGTAGAGCTCCTCCAAGAAATTAATGAGTTGAAAGAAGAACTGCATAGGTGAGAAATGTTTATTTTTATTTTATTTATTTTATTTATTGGATTTATATGCCGCCCCTCTCTAAGGACTCGGGGTGGCTTACAACATATAAAAACATATACAATACAAATACAATAGCAAATCCAATTAAATTAAAACTATAGAGACAATCTAAAACCCTCAATTATATTAAAAATCAGTCATACCCATTCAAACAACAGCCATACAAACATTTGGTCGGCCAGGGGGACTGAGATCTAACTGCCCCAAGGCTGGTGGCATAAATGAAGGGGGGGCAGAGCGAATCTCCAGGGGGAGCTGATTCAGAAGCCCCCACAGAAAAGGCTCTTCACCTACGCACCACCAAACGACATTGTCTAGTTGATGGGACCTGGAGAAGGCCAACTCTGTGGGACCTCACCAATTGCTGGGATTGATGCGGCAGAAGGCGGTCCCACAAGTACCGCCAAGTACCGATGCCATGTTTGGCTTTATAGGTCATTACCAACACTAATTGTGTCCAGAAACCAATCAGCAAACAATGCAATCCACGTAGTGTTGGAGAAAGAGGGGCATGTCTAGGAATGCCCATGACCATTTGCACAGCCACATTTTGCACAATTTTAATTTTCCAAACACTCTTTCTTCAAAGGTAGCCCCATGTAGAGAGCATTGCAGTAGTTGAATCTCAAGGTGATAAAGGCATGAGCGACTGTGAGTAGAGATTCCCGGTCCAAATAAGGTCGCAACTGGTGCACCAGGCAAACGTGCCCCTTGCCACAGCTGAAAGATGATGTTCTTTCCCCCCCAGAGTAATGGACCAGCAGATGGAAGTATCCTCTGAAAGCTTTCTGGGTCCATCAGGTGCCTGGGAAGGAATCCCCTAATCAATTCCATCTCCCTGCAGAGGAGGATTGAAGCCTTGAAATCAAGCCGTAGCAGAAAATGATCTGACCATGACAAAGGCAACATATTTAAGACCCTTAATTTCAGATCATTGCTCAACTGCTCTGTGGGGAATACCATGTCTGGAGCATGCCCCCCTCATGAGTTGCACCCTAAATTACTTCGGTCAGGTCCATGGTTGCCATGGTGGCCATAAACTCCTGCACCAATCCAGAGGATTCTCTGAGCAACAGGTTAATGTCCACCAAGACAATAAGCTTGGGGAACTCCACTGCCAGCCCAGCTACCTCCTCGAGTAGCACAGGCAGGGCTGGGAGGCAGGTACATGAGCAACAAGCCCACCTGAACCCCTAGGTTCAACTTTACAAAGAGGGACTCACAACCCGTAATCTCAGGAGCAGCGAGCCTGCGTAGGCTGAAGGTCTTTTTCGCTATAATAGCCACTCATCCCACCTTCCCTGGGGTCGTGGCTGGTGCCACACCTGCAACCCAGCTGGGCACATTTCAGAGAGAGGGACTCCTCCTTCTGGGCCCAGCCAGATCTCAGTAACACATGTCAGGTCAGCCTCCTCATCTAGGAGTAAATCCTGGATGAGGGGAGCTTTATTTACAACTGACCTGGCATTGAATATCAACAGCCTGAGCCTATGGTTAGAGATTCGCTTGTCGCCAGTACCCCGAGCTAAGCTCATGGGGCCGGAACAAGGGATTGCTTTCAAGCAGCGACCTCTTGTTCCCCGAGAGCAGCCTACCCCATGTCTCCCAACATATCTGCCTCTCCCCAGCAAAACCGGGATATTCTGGCCCTTTGCCACCCTAGATATGGGCTCCTCCACTCCTCCCGCCTCTATATTGCAAGAGGGCTAATATCTCTCTGGTCCTTATATTTTACAGGAAAATGGCAATAATAGAAAAAATTACAACAGAAAAAGAAGAAATGAAAATGGAAATTGAAAAAACCACATTCCAAAAAATTGAAAATATTGATAAAAATGAGGAGCTCTGCCGAGAACATTACCAATTGCAGTGGAGGTGAGAAATTTTTAGATAGCCACCAGAAACTACAGAGGAAAGGCTCGTAATTCTTCACATAGTTCATCAAATCTTTGCACAATCCTATTAAGTTCACCCTGTCTGTATGACATTCATAATTTCATAAGGTATTTTTAATGTGTATTTCATAAAAATTGAATAAAAAGGTTGATAATTCAAGTTAAAAAAACCCTGGGGGCTAATTTCTCTCTGGTCTTCATTATTTGCAGGAACACAATGGAAATTTCAAAACTACAGAATGAAAAAGAAGAATTACAAATAAAAATTAATGAACTTTTTAAAGAAAATAAGAAACTTTGCGAAGAAAAAACTGAAATTTATAAGGAGTTTAAAGAAAACTTGAGGAGTTGTTTGCGTTTGTATCGAGGCTGGTAGACCAGTGATGGGCAACCTTTTGAGCTTATTGTGTCAAAATTCGCCAAAAAACCGAGCATAACTCGGGTGGTGTGTCACCTTGAGGAAAAAAACATAATTTTGTGCTAAAAGTGTCTGGTAACCGATTCCAGGCACTCCAAATTTCCCGTTCATAGTGGCACTCCTCTTGATTCTCCAAGCGGCACCTTTCTACATTCTCAAGCTTTGACCTCAAGTCAACAAACAAGCTTCTCCGAGTCTTATTTTCACTTTGTGGAATAGTCCCGGACTCTTTTTTTTTTTTTTTTAAACTCCTGCAGGAGAGGGAGGGGCGCCCTTGCCCCAAAGACTCACTGAAACGGCGAATTCTCACGTGAATTGCAGGTTATTTCCAGAAGCCTGAGACAGATATCCTTGCAAAGGTTTGACAGAAAAAGCAAGCAAAGAGCAAACTTCAAAAGAAGGGAAATGACGGGAGGGAAGGAGGAGACGAAAAGAGGAAGGGAGGGAGCAGAGGGGAAAAGGAAGGAAGGAAGGAAGGAGAGAGAGAGAAAGAATGGTAAGAAGGAAGGAAGACAGAAAGAAAGAGGGAGAGAGAAAGAGGGAGAGAAAGAAAGGAAAGAAAGAAATATGGTAAGAAGTTAGAGAGAAAGAAAAAGAGAGAGAGATGGAAAAAAAGAAGGAGGGAAGGATGGAAGAGAGAATGAAAGAGAAAAAAAGAAGTAAGGAAGGAAAGAAAGAAAAAGAAGGAAGGAAGGAAGGAAGGAGAGAGAGAAAAAAGAAAGGTAAGAAGGAAGGAAGGTAGAAAGAAACAAAGTGGGAGAGAGAGAAAGAGAGAGAAACAAAGGAAAGAAAGAAAGATGGTAGGAAGACAGAAAGAAAGAGACAGAGAGAGAAGGAAGGAGAGAGAGAGAAAGAAAGAGAAAAAGAGAGAATGAAAGAAAGAAAAAAGAAGAAAGAAAGAAAGATCCCATGGGCTTTGAAAAGGGGGGCACGTCGAAGGGCAGCCCAGCCTCTCTCTTTCCGGTGAGAAGCGGGAATAGCCCAAGGAGCAAGGCCCTCTCCAGCCTGTGCCCAGCTGAAGCTGCGGGAAGAAAGCAAAGGCCGCTCCGCCAGTTGCCTCCGTTGCCCAATTCCTGGCATAGAAAATCGAACAGAGGGAGGGGGAGCTTCATCCGGAAGAGCGAATGGAAGAGCTACGGGAATGTCCCCCACACACACGCGGGCGCCCCAAATCCCTCCATGTTTGAAATTTCTGAACCGCAGTTGGTTCGAAGATTTAAAATCCGGTCGAGGTCGACCTGGATCTCGAGAAGTCCCACATTTTGTGCAACATCTGACGGCCCTCTTTCACCTACCCACCCCCAAACATTGGGAAGCTGCGCGTTCCCCGTAATGTCTGATGGTGGGGACTTAACGATCCTCGAGAGACAGTAAGACAAAAGGCGGCGACTTCGTTCTTAGAAGACCCATTTTCTGCGCGAGCGATGAATGGGATCGTAATGCCATCTGCTGGACAAACCGCAGTATTGCTCCCTCGGAAACGAGTAGAAAAACCCCTTCGGCCCAGCTCCGTTCCCGGAAGGGGCTCTTTGGAAGGAACAGGTTTCATTGTAATGGAAAGAATCGGCTCACTCAATGAAAGAGAATACGAAGCGACGATATTTCTTCCTCTGGAAAAATGGACACCTGACTTCCTTAGTGGCCGCATGTCACTGAAAATGGCTACGCGTGTCAGTGCTGACACGCGTGTCATAGGTTCGCCATCACTGGTGTAGACGCTCCGCTGAACTCTGAATGCTCCTCAAATGAAAAAAATAAACTTTGGATTTTAAACCCCATTGAACCTCTTGGAGTCTCAAATAAACTGGACTAAGTAAAAAGCTAAAACTTTGGAACCTGGAAGCTAGGAGCCAGATGCGTCCGATAGCAGAAGCTTTGTTTAAGGGAAACATTCATTTCAGCTGGCAATATCCGGCAATTATAATGGTCTTTCGAGAGGGGGAAATGTACCGAGCAAAGTCGTTGGAGGAAGGGAAGGAAATGCTGGGAAAACTTGGTTTGAATCCGGATTTAAAGCAACAGGCAGAAAAAGCAACAGAGGCTATTGAAGAGGGGGGTGCAAGAGGAGGAGAGGGGGTTAAAAATCTTTTTGAACTTTTGCAATCAACATTCCCCATTAAGGAGTTCTAATTGAAAAGGCAAGCTCTTTTGGAGAAAGAGAAAGAAGCACCAGATTCTTCCAAAATGGAGGCAAGAGTTACGAGGCAAAAAAAGAAATGAAATGTTTGTAAAATATTTTTGTTTTGATTGTTTTATATATTAAGAAAAAGGTTAAGGTTTGGTCCTGATTTAATTTAATATTTGTTTTAATTTTAATCAAATTAAGGGAGACTTGGGGAGGGGAGTGTGGGGTTTTATTTCCTTTTTTAAAGAAAGGGTGTTAGGGGGAGAGCAACAGTTTTGGTGGAATCGTGCCCCCAGTGGTGCCTGATCAAAACAGCGGATTTCCCCCCCGCTTTTCTCTCATTGTGAGAGAAATTCGGGGGGAGGCACCTGGGTGGGAAGATTCTTTTATAAAAAGGAAGAATTTAATAGAACTCTGGGTTACAGGAGGGGAAAACGTTAAATGGAAATACTATGAGTGATCGAACAATTATGGCATTAAATATAAACGGTCTTACATCGCCTCTAAAAAGGCACAGACTATTGAAATTAGCGAAAGAAAATCATGTCAATTTTTTATTTCTTACTGAAACCCATAAGGGACGGAAAAGAACGGATAAACTGATTGACAGTAATGAATGGAAAGGTATTTTCGAATCTAGAGGAAAAATAAACAGTAGGGGGGTAGCTATATTAATAAATGAAAGGAACCCATTTCAGGTGATACAAACAAAAGGGGACAAAGAAGGAAGATTATTATTTGTAAAAGGAAAAATAAACCAAATTACAATAACACTTGCGGTAATATATGCTCCAAATGTAAATGCTAACCAATTTAGTATGAATGCAAAACGTAAATTGGATTTATTTTCAGAAGGGATGGTGATATATGCTGGGGATTTCAATGTAGAAATAATGGCTAACAACAAAGAAAAGAAACAACTAAATTTAAATAGGTTAAATATGACAGACCTACATGCTGATAATTTAAATAGAGGAACATATTATTCTGTAAGACATAATAAGTTTAGTTGTATTGACTATATATTTATGAATAAAACAGGAAATATTCAAATAAAAAAAGCAGAAATTAAGAGTAATTGGATATCTGACCATGCACCCATAACAGCAGTTATAAAAATAGACTCCATTAGTAGACAAAGAATTTGGAGATATAACACAATTGTTTCAGTAAGTGAAAAAAATAGGGGAAAAATTCAGAGAGATATTCAGGAATTTTATAATATAAATGAAAATGGTGAAATGAGGCAATCAGTTATCTGGGACACGAAGAAAGCAGTTATTAGGGGTAATTTAATCAGTATGGAGTCTTATATTAAAAAAAGTTGGGGAATGGAAAGGGAAAAAAGAATAAGGGAAATAGAATTAATAAGAGAAGATTTAAGAATAACAAGAAATAAAGAATGGAATGATTTGTTAAAACTTACAAAGACAATTAAAGGATATAGAGGAACAACAATGGAATAATATGAGGATGATGGTAAAACAGAGAATAGAAATATGGGGGGGGGGGGAATCAGCAAAACAAATGGCGAATTACCTCAAAAAAAGAAAGGAAAAATTACTAATAAATGGTCTAAGAGACAAAAATGGAGTAATGAAATATAGTAATAGAGAGTTAGAAAGTGTAATGAGAGAATTTTATGCAAAATTGTATGAAAAAGAACATGTTATGCTACAAGATATAGAGGTTAAAGAAAGGTTGAATGAAGAAGAAAGACAAATGTTAAATGCAAACATAGCAAGGGATGAAATAATTAAAGTGGTAAAAGGGTTAAAACCTGGTAAAGCACCAGGCCCTGATGGATTTACAGGAGAATATTATAAAACGTATATAGAAATTTTGCTACCGCATTTGGAGAGATTGTATAATAATGTCCTCACAACATTAGATGTTCCACAAACATGGAAGAACTCCAAAATTGTAACAATTCCTAAACCAGATCGAGATTTAAAAGAACCCGGTTCCTACCGCCCAATTAGTCTACTAAATCAAGATTATAAAATTTTGATGAACATTTTAGCAAACAGATTGGAAAATATACTACCAAGAATAATTGGAAAGGATCAGTATGGATTTATAAAAGGAAGAAGAATATATGAACCTATTAGAAATATAGTGAATGTGCTGCACCATGCTACTAGAACTAAAAGGAAAATGGGACTATTAAAGTTAGATGTTTATAAAACTTTTGACAAAATAAATCATGACTATTTATTTCAATTATGTAATAGCCTGAATATGGGGAAACATTTTGTCAAGTAATAAAAGAAATATATAAGGAAAATATAGCCTATGTTAGAGTGAATGGAAATAGAATGGAGAAGATAGAAATAAATAATGGAACCAAGCAAGGATGACCCCTATCCCTGATGCTTTTCACGATGGCAATTGAAACATTAGCTAATAAAATTAGAAAAGACAAACAATGGAAGGGATATCAAATAGGGAATATGGAATTAAAATTAAATCTATTTGCAGATGATGCTATAATAATTACAGAGACACCAGTAGATATGATTAAGAGAATGATTATAATACTTCAGGAATTTAAAGACCAATCAGGGTTAAAAATAAATATGGAAAAATCAGAAATTATTTGTCTAAATACCGGGCCTAAAGAACAAATTGAAATACGGAAGGTATCAGGTTTAAAACGGAGGAATAAGAAAATGAAATATTTAGGAGTTTGATTATTAAAGAACCCAGAAAATATGGTGGAATTTAATTATAATTTAATATGGAAAAAAATTCAGAAACAAATTAAGAATTGGGGAAATAAAAATTTGAGAAGATTGGCTAGAGTAAGAGCATTAAAAATGATGATTATCTCAAAAATGTTATACATTTTACAGGTAATGCATGGAACCTTCCCAATAAGGAAATTAAAAGAATGGGATACTAAATTAAATGCTTGGATAGAAGGTAATAAAAGACCAAGAATTTTTTTAAAAAATGGCTGATAGCCACGGAAGGCGAGGAAGGTTGGGGAAATCCAAGTTTGGAGTATTACAGGGATGCATATCAAATAGATAGATTAATGGAATTACAATTATTAGAAGAGAAACCATGAGTAGAATTAGAGAAAGGAATTAATGACATTAAGAATCAAGAATTATTATTTAGGAAATGGAACAAGATAGAAATAAATAGATTAATAGATCCAACTAAAGCTATTAGAGAAAGTTGGATGAAATGGCAAGGCAAATTAAAAATGACAAATTCTAAATTAGCGACGCTGCATGTGATAAATATAAAGAAAGTTACCTCACAAAGATAATATGGAAATTAAAGGAAAAAGGTATACAGAGAATTGAACAGTTATATGAAAAGGATGGAAGGATCAATAGAAATGAAATAGAGAGATGCCTTGGACAACAAAATTGGTTACAAGTTAACTCAATAAGTAGGTATTTAAGTAAAAGGGAAAATAAAGAAATATTCCTCAAACAAGAAACAAATTTAGAGAAGATATTAAGGGAAAAGAGTAAGAATATAAAAGCCGGCTTTCCGGCAAAGCAGCACACTTTTCAAATGCGCTGCTTTCCTGCAACTCTTTCCTGGGCAGGGGGGGGAGGAGGCCACTCCCCCCCCAGGAAAGAGGTGCAGGAAAGCAGCGTGTTTAGAAGGCACGCTGCTTTCCTGGAAAGCTGGCTTTCCTGGCCGGCACAGGGCTTTCCCGCCGCTCCCCCCCGAAAACACAACGGAGACAGGCAGGGTGAAGCGGCGTCATGAGGCTCAAGCAGGCAGCCTCCGCGCTTTTCTTGGAAGAGGAGGAGAGGGGACAGATCGGGCGAGCGGGGGCAGCGCCAAGAGGCCAGGGGCACGCGGGGGCGGGAGGCACGATGGGGAGGCAGGGGAGGCCGCAGCTCCCTTTCCTTCTACTGTTGGCGCCTCTCCGTCCCTGCCCCCCGGCAGGCTGGCAGGGGGATGGGGAGCGCGCGCCCGTGGAAAAGGGTGCGCGGGGGTATTTTGGGGCGTGCGCATGCTTACGCGCGCAGCTTACGGGGAACGGTGCCTTCTTCCCCACTTTCCTCCCTCACTTCCTTTTGATTTCGGAGTGAGAGGGAAAACCAAATAAAAACAGGAAGGAGGCAAGGACATAAAATGGTGCATGGCTGCAAAACAGGAGAAGGGCATTTTTCAGCCACTTTCTGGGACTGAAAAGTTGAGGGGACCCAAGCAGGGGCGGGTTCTAACTTATCTTGCCACTGGTTCGCTTCCTCGAGATGGTGACTGCATACACAGTGCTGGAAACTGGGCTTCTCCACATGCTCAGAAGAAAATAAAAATAAAAAATAAAACGAGGGCTGTGCCCATGGACCGACACTGACCAATCCGGTTCGTTAACATTATCATGACATCACCAGTGGGTCGCTATCGGTTTGGGTGAACCGGTCCAAGCTAGGAGGGACCCATCCCTGCTCTGGACTCACAACTGTTGCTGGAGGAGCAGTTGTTTATCTGTGGCTAGCTGGCTTGGCACAGAGTCATCTCCTCCCATTTGTTCATGGTCCCTCACTACTTGGTCCCTTCATAATTGCACTCATGTAATGGGCTGTATATCGAGTCTTCCTTTGGCTATCATGCTGCATGGACTTTTGGGTTTTTTCTCAGGTTTAAAATAAGGTCGTCACTTTTCAAACCATGAATAGCACAGAGCCAGGATACTTGCAAGGCCTCTCTCTGTCTGAGACAGATAAGAATGGGTGTCTCCGGGTCCCCTTGCTTAGACGTTGTCACCCAGTGAGACCATAGCTGCCCCTGCCAAGTGGTAAGAGGATTTTCTATAACATTCAGCATCCCCCCTTCATCCCCTTATTGGGTGAAATGGACTCGTCAAACAGTTGGTTCTTCCTCTAACATATGGGGTAAGTTGAGACTAGAGTTCAGAAGGTGTGGAGGTAGAATGGTTTTGTTGGTATGATATGCTGCACGGTTTGTGATTACTATCATTTTGTTGGCTTTTATATTTTATTCTTAAACACTGACCCGCCCAGGAATGTTGGGCATAAGATGGGTGTCCACATTAGTCTCCTAAATAAAAAGAAGGGGTTACTATGGTGTGATCTGCTGCCCAAGAACAAAATCAAGCTGATCCCAATGAATGAGGAATTTGCATTCAGCTGACTAGGAAGGGAACGGGGAATAAATCTCTTTGATTGAAACAGTTTGAGTGTAACAGAAGATGGAGGCAGTTGGGAACTTCTGGGACCTCACATCATTCAGGCAATCCAACCCTGATGTGACCTGAGTTAGATCCTCCAGAGAGATTTTCCCTCAACAATGTGGCTGTTGGGAGGGACTATGCAGATTCCCTCCTACTTGGCATGATCACCTCAGTTGTGGGCTTTTCCCTTGGGAGCAAAGAAAAAAGATGTTGGAGGACAACACACAGTAAGGACTGAAGTCTCACTTTCTGGCATTGCCATTTTGCCAGCTATGAACAAGCTGGAAGAACAGAAATTATCAGGGCAAAGCAAAGGAATGATTACCCAGAGGGAGAGACCTTTTTGTGGTGTTCTTAGAAAAGACTAGCATGGAGGCATTTTTAAAAATAATAAATGATAAACTATTAAAACCTGTTTGAATATTTTTCACTTTCAACTCCTTGTCATCTTCCTGGCTCAGGAAACAGATCTCCACTCCATATTCTCAAATTCATCTTTGCATCACTAGGAATAGGATGGGCAGGAACTGCTACAAAACCCTCCAGTCCAGCACCTGAATTTCCAGGGTTTTTTCCTGAGTTTAGTCATTGATGTCAATGATGGTAGAAGTGGCTGCTATGTTCCCAGGACCCCTTCTGCTAGCACAACTCTCTGAAGTGGTGATGTTATAGACCAAAATATTTGATTCCTTACCTCTGGTTGTTGGTCTTGATGCTTGTCTAGAATTTCCCACAAGGCCCAAACAGAATGATTGGGGGGGGAGGTTCCCACCTCTGACGGAGTGCACTATTTTATGGTGCTGAAAAGTTGCCCCAAGAAATCTCTTTGGATTTGCGCAGAGGAAAGTTCTTTCTTAAGATCAGGTATGGGGTTACGGAGGCTTGCAGCTGGCAACTGACTGCGCGTATGTCACAAAATAAATAAATAAATAAAATAAAATAAATAAATCCAATTGAGAGAAAAAACCTTGGACAAGAAACTTGTAAACAACTTTTTCTCTTTGGTGAGACAACCTAGATTCAATTCAGGATGACCCTTTTATTGAAAGCAGACACAGAAATGCAGGCTTCTACGATGCTACATTTCACATGGGTCTGTTACACCAATTCAAACTCATAACGTATTAAGCATACAAAATATAACCAATAAAAATCACACAACCTGGGCTAAATTTCAAAGGGATGATTCATGAGAAAAAGAAAGCGAGAGCGAGAGAAAGGTCCCTTCAGCCCACCTCGTGATATATAACGTTTGCACTTTTCTTAGGCTAGCAGCAAAGAAGGCAAGACAAGAGTGCTGGGAAGGAGAATGTTGCTAGAGAAACTGGCTCATCATACGTGTCATGCTCAAGGTCTATGCTTTTCGCACGCACATTCCAAGACACTAGTTCCCGCGTTCCCACAATCAGGAATTCCTTTGACCTGCTTGAGCTCTTTTCCCCATGCAGGTAGGTAGGAAAATTTCAATTGTGGGATGAAATCCTGTCAGCTTTTAAATGGATCCTACTGATCTTTTTAGAAAAACCTTCCAGATGAAATGTTGTTTTGAGGGATGGGATCAGATGGGATGCAGTTGTCCTTCTTCCTACATAAGGTAACTGGCATCCTGCCAAACACATTCCTTGCTATAGCTAAAGTTAATTTGACTTTCCTTTGAAAAAAGGGGAAATTTTTCCAGATTTATCCTGATCTGAAAATGCCCAGCATAATCGCCAGCACATTTTTGGGGCCCAGCCCATCTACTCTGTGCACAGGATTAATTGCCATTGTTTTGGGGTAGGACTAACTTTTCTTCCAGGGTCTCTGGTGGAGAAGGGATGTCCCAACTGCGTGAGATCTAGCCCCACCTGGCTGGCTCTTTAAGACCAAGAAAGTGGCCCTCTTGCAGGTCTAAATTGGGGTCCCCAACGAGATGAATTCTGTTTTAGCTCAGGGGTTGGAGAGAATCCGCCCAATGGAACAAGGCAGAAATGGACCTTTTTGGGGCCTTTTGGTAAGAATCTGCCTTCAAACTACTGAGTGCCACAAGATCCATCCAGGATGTGCCTTTGACTAGATTGACACAGCCACCTCCCCTTCCAGCTGATAGGCCATCAGAAGTCGGGGCAGAGCCGAACTCAAACTTGGTATCTCTGAATCCCACTCACTTTCACGAGGGATCCCTCAACCTCTCACTCCTGGTTTCCACCAGGGAGCTCCTAGCAGCATTGCCAGCAGTGTCTTACCTACAGAGAAATCATCCAGGCCACTGATTGTCCATGGGGAAGACCGGGGCACTCCGACACTTGCTTGGCATGCTGGGAAGATATCTTAAAGACAAGATTCCATCCTGAGCACCCAATTTTTCCCAAAATCACTGGATCAAGTGGAAAAGAAGCCTTAAAGGAGGGCTCTTTAAACTTAGCAACTTTAAGACTGGAGTCCCCCTGGACGTTGCACACAGGAATTGTCATGACTTTCAGCCGGTCCTGGGGCTGGTATTGATGCGCAGTGGCAACCCATCCCTGAGTACAGGGTCTCCAACCTTGGCAACTTTTAAGACTTGTGGACTTAAACTCCTAGAACTCCTCAGTCAATTTCAACTCTGGGAGTTGAAGTCTGCAAGTCTTAAAGTTGCCAAGGTTGGAAACTTCTGGTCTAGTATAGCTGTTGGAGGTTAGGCTAACTGTAATGTTCCCCTCCCCTTCTCTGTCTTTGTCTGTCTCTTTCTTTCTTTCTTTCTCTCTCTCTCTCTCTCTCTCTCACACACACAAAATCACAAATTGTACTGTAGAATTTTAATAACTAATAAATCTAACTGGCGAGCATAGTTATGTCCTTCTTCCACATCTGCACGAATCCCAAAGTTTCTCTTCCTAGCTAGTACTTCAGTGGGAAGGAGATAGATGCAGTGATGGGCTACCAAAATTTTTACTACCACACTTTGGGCGTTGTTATATCTGCTCAGTTACAGCCGCCGATTAGTGCCGTGCGATAGGCGTCCCTATCCAGGGTGCTGATTGGCCGCCAGCCCGTAGTTACAATGTAAGCGGGAAGTTTCTCTCTGCGGGGATTGGGTGCTGCCTCAGGCAGCTTGTTATATATAACTATGTGTGTATGTTAACGTTCCAAGTCTGTACCTGCCAGGCCTGGCAAGTGTTCTGTAATAAACTTCTAAGTTTACTGAGGCCTCTTTTACACTGGCGACGAGGTAGTGAGCCTATGCGGAAGATTGACAGTTGTGACAGTAAGTCAGGATGTCTGTACAATTAACATTCGCCCCCTTTGATCCTCAAGGGGAGACGTGGGACTCCTATGTCGCCCGTTTTGATTGTTTCCTGATCTCAAATGGATACCAGGACATTTCGGGGGATAGGAAGAGGTCGTATTTCTTGGGGTTTTGTGGCCCCGACATGTTTGAAACAGCTCGTGCCCTGTTTGCCCCAGTTTCCATCCATGATGTGTCTTGGGAGGATTTCTTGAAAACATTACAGGACCATTATGCCCCTGCCCCTTCGAGGTGTGCACGTCGCTACACATTTTACCAGCGAAATCAAGCCGAAGGGGAGTCTATTAATGACTTTCTGGCTGCTCTCCGTAGAGCAGCGTTATATTGTGAGTTTGGGGACCTAAATGATTACCTTTTGGACAGATTAGTTTTCGGGGTGAGAGACGGTCGCCTCAAGCGACGCCTCCTGGCAATCCGAGATTTGACTTTCCCAGCAGCGGTGGCGGAGGCTCATGCTTTCGAGTTATCTACACAATCTTTGGCATCTATGGACAGCTCGGTTAATGTCACACAAAAGGCAGCCACTGTGGTGGATAAACCCAAGCTGGCCCCAGAGGAGGACAACGATCTAGGGGTTGAGGAAGAGGAGGTCTGCAGGTTGGCTACGACTCGGGCTAGAGAAGCACCGACGGGGCGTCCTCGTCCCCCTTTGTTGCCATGCCGTGGCTGGGGGGGGTCATTTTCGCTCAAATTGCCCGTCCAGGGATGTGGCGTGTTGGCGCTGTGGTGCTAAAGGCCACCTCGCCAGAGTTTGCCGCTCTCGTAGATCCCTGGCGGCCCCGTTCAGAGAGCAGCGTGAGTTCAATGGCTTCAATCCTCGGGGACAAAGGAGATTTCCCCCCACTAGAAGGGAGGACTGCAATGCGGTGTACAGCTACCCTCGTCCTACTTCTTCTTATGTCAGGAAGACCACCGGCTCAGCTGAAAAAATTTCTGTGGTAGTTCACTTGGGGGGTTCTCGGTGTAACATGCAGGTAGACACGGGCTCGGCTCATTCGTTGATTTCATGGGCCACCTTCAAGCGTTGTTTCCCCACTTGGAAGAAGAGTCGCCTACTGCCCTGCGCTTTGAGCTTGAGGGATTACCAAGGATCTGCAATTCCTATCATCGGAGAAGGCCGTTTTGCAGTCCGATTTAAAACTTTCGCCGGCCGATTGCCTCTCGTTGTGGTGGATGGACCTTTTGCAAGCCTGCTTGGACTGGACTGGTTCTCTTCTCTGGGACTCTCTTTGGAGGGGGTGAATGCAATTAAGGGGGAGTCGGGATTTGAGCAGCTGGCACGGGAGTTCCCTGCCGTTTTTGACAGTAACTTGGGTCGTTATACCGGCACCCCCATTTCGTTCAATTTAGATCCAAAGGTTCCAGCGGTTCGCTTAAAGGCCCACCGTGTCCCCATTCCCCTCCGTCCTAAGGTAGATGCAGAATTGGATAGATTAATTGCCCAGGGGGTTTTAGAGCTGGTAGATCAGGCTGCGTGGGAGACCCCTGTGGTGATTGCTTTCAAGGGGGATGGAGGAATCAGATTGTGTGGGGATTATAAGTGCTCTGTGAACCGTGCATTGGCCCACCATTCATACCCCTTGCCAGTAGTGCAACAGCTGCTACACACTCTGGGGGAGGGTCGGGTGTTTGCTAAGCTCGACCTATCCCAAGCTTATCAGCAGCTTCCCGTAGACTCCTTGACAGCCGAGGCCCAGGCGATCATCACCCATAGGGGGATATTTAAATGCCACAGGCTGCAGTTCGGGGTTTCCATTGCCCCAGGAATCTTCCAAGGTTTGATGGAGCGGCTGTTATATGGGCTGGAAGGAACTGTGCCATATTTCGATGATGTCCTGGTGTCGGGGAGTTCCACAGACGAACTAATGGCATGAGTGAGGAAGGTTTTGGTTAAATTCCGGGAGGCTGGGCTTAAACTGAAAGCTAAAAAATGCGTGTTTGGTGTTCCTCAGGTCGAGTTTCTAGGCTTCACGGTGGATGGACAAGGAATACACCCGACCCCTGACAAGATGCGAGCTATCAGGGATGCCCCCAGGCCACAATCCAAGGGGGAACTCCAAGCGTTTCTGGGTTTACTGAATTTTTATGCGGTCTTCATCCCGCATAAGGCATCGGTGGCTGAGCCTTTGCACAGACTTCTAGACAAGCATTCACCTTGGCATTGGGGAAAGAGGGAGGAAGCCCCGTTCATGGGGGTTAAGGAGCTACTTACCTCTAACAATATTCTGGCTCAGTACTCACCTGGGTTGCCTCTAGTGCTCACCTGCGACGCTTCTCAGTATGGGGTGGGCGCAGTTTTAAGCCACAGACTGCCAAATGGCACAGAAGCTCCCCTGGCTTTCTTCTCCTGCACGTTGGCTAAAGCCGAAAGAAATTACGGCCACATAGACAAGGAGGCACTGGCTCTGATTGCGGGAGTCCGAAGATTCCACGAGTACCTGTATGGCCGTCACTTCGAACTAGTGACAGACCACCAGCCGTTATTGGGGTTATTGTCTGGTTCCCGTCAAAGCCCTATAGTAATTTCCCCCAGGATGTCACGTTGGATCGTTTTCCTAGCCAACTATAATTACACCTTGCTGTACAAACCGGGGCGCCATATATCACATGCAGATGCGCTTAGCAGATGCCCCCTGACCGATGTTTTAGTGGACCCCGCACCTGCATGTTCAGTATTTACGCTGTCAGAAGGGGGTCTTATCTTATCTGCAGCTGAGGTAGCTTGGGAAACGGGGCGGGATTTCATCTTGTCCCAAGTGAGGCAATGGGTGTTGAGGGGGTGGCCAGTCTCAGCCCCGGCCGAAGAGTATGTGCCCTTCTTTAGGTGTCGAACCGAATTCTCTGTGGAAAGGGGCATCCTGCTGAGAGGATGCAGGGTGGTAATTCCTAGAAGACAGTGCAGTCAGGTATTAGCTCTTTTGCATGATGGCCATCCAGGCATTGTACGTATGAAAAGCCTGGCTAGGGATTACGTGTGGTGGCCGGGGTTGGATAAGGAGGGTAGAACAGGGAGTGGCTGAGTGTAGGATATGCCAGGAGAACTGGTCTTTTCCTCCCCGGGGGGAGCCATTGGCGTGGGAGCCGCCTGCGGGCCCTTGGGCCTGGATACATATTGATTTGGCCGGCCCCTTCATGGGTCAATCATTCCTGGTAATTGTGGACGCACACTCTAAATGGGTGGAGGTCGTTCACCTAAAATCCACACAGGCGCAAACGATTATAGAGGCATTGATGACAGTATTTGCCACACAGGGTTTTCCAGACCTCCTGGTTTCTGACAACGGCCCGCAATTCACAGCGGTGCTGTTCAAGTCGTTCTTGGCATCGGTGGGCATCCGTCATGCGCTGACTTCGCCTTGGCATCCGGCCAGTAATGGCCAGGCGGAACGGGCCATTAGGTCAGTTAAGGAGTCCCTGAAAAAGATGACTGGGGGTTCGTGGCAGAAGAGGCTGGCAGACTTATTATTAGCACAGCACACTACCCCCTGCGTGGCCACAGGCAAGACCCCGGCAGAATTGTTAATGGGTCGCAAACTACGAATAGTTTTGGACAGGCTTCATCCGTGGTATTCACAGTCGGTGCCTTGGCCAGAAACCCCGGTCAGGAAGGTGAAGGTGTGAGATACGGTGTTTGCGCACTCGTATTCAGGAGAGCAGAATTGGGCAGAAGGAAGAATAAGCCGGGAACTGGGTCCCAGGTCATTCGAGGTTATGTTAAGGGATGGCCGAGTGTGGAGGAGACATTTGGACCAGATTCGGTTAGACAAGGGAAAGAATACTGGCGAAGAAAGGGACCTCTGCCACCCCGGGAATGCCCCGGGGGAAAGCTTAAACCAGGGCGGAAACAATGTGGAAACTGACAGCTCGGAAGAAGCTTTGCCGCTTGCAAGCGAGGAAAGCCGAGGGGCAAGTCCGGAGACCAGGGAGGAACAAACAATAGAACTTCGGCGTTCTGGGCGTCAGTGTAAGAGACCAGAATACTTGAAAGATTACGCGTGTGCTAACGAAAGGGATAGGAGTGTTATATCTGCTCAGTTACAGCCGCAGATTAGAGCCGTGCGATAGGCGTCCCTATCCAGGGTGCTGATTGGCCGCCAGCCCGTAGTTACAATGTAAGCGGGAAGTTTCTCTCTGCAGGGATTGGGTGCTGCCTCAGGCAGCTTGTTATATATAACTATGTGTGTATGTTAACGTTCCAAGTCTGTACCTGCCAGGCCTGGCAAGTGTTCTGTAATAAACTTCTAAGTTTACTGAGGCCTCTTTTACAGGCGTGGCTTGTGCATTTTGTTTCAACATCTTTCACTGCAAATTGGGTTTTCTGGGGGTGGAGTTGCATTTTTGCTACCCCACTGCGTCTCACACACCCCCGTCCGGGCAGTAGCCCACCCCTGATTATCTACTACATAAAGTGTATGTACACACACGCACACACAGCTCTTCTAAAATTATACCCATTCAACCTCATTTATTGCGACAGGAAAAACATACCCAGAGCCCAGAAGGGAAAAAAGAAAAGGAAAAAAAAATCAAAATTTTGCTACCGGTACTGAGTACCTGACCATACCCGTAGGAGCCCATCACTGGAGATAGGTGAATGTTATTACAGGTAATCCTCAACTTGTTACAGTTTGTTTAGTGATCCTATGGAAAGCTAGTATACAACCCTGTCTTAGAAGAATGAAATATTTGGAGAAATATTTAAAAGGTAGAATATTATATTTCCCTAAAGGAGAAACATGCTCTTGGAAAACAGCCCCCACCTTTCTTAAAAGCCCCAGCAGGACTGGACCAGCCTATCTACAAGACAAAAGACCTTCAGCCTCAGTGATGCGATTAGCCCTCACGAAAGATCTAAACGAGGGCAAAATCATTCAGCCGCAATAGGACAAGCCCCTTCATTTCATTAGCAAGCTTCAACCATGCCTGAGACTCAGATAACTTACAAAGTTAACTATGACTGCTGCATAACCTGGGAATCTGACAAGCCAACAGAATACATTTCTTGCACAGGAGCAGGAAGCTTAAGGGCAAGGCCCAAGAGAGGGTATAAATACCTCAATCTCTCTCTTCCATATGTTGCCCAGGACCTCAAACCCATGTGGTCCTGTCCACCAATAAACCATCTTTACAATCAGCCTTAAAAAAGGCATTACATAATTTATCGTACGTTTGCTTATTTTGACTATACATGTCTTGAAGTACAGAACAACACAAACCGAGAGAACATAACCCTAATCCTCGCCCAAGTCAGTTCTTTCTTAGTATGTGTTTGTGGCCTGTAGCAACAGCGGTTAAGTTCTCTCTTAATATTTAAACAATATAGTGACAGTCTATCTATCTTTTATGCATGTTCAGAAAAAGAGAGATTTCCCTCAAGCGAGCGGGCATGTATATCGCCTCGCCTAAATTTTCTCCTGATTTGTTGAGAAGTTCAAAACAAAATCAGGGGCAAATTTAGTTTTTTTAGTTGTAACTGAATTTGAATTATTTGGATTTCGTTATACTGTATATTGTCTTTTTTATATGTTGTAAACTGCTCTGAGTCCTCAGAGAGGGGCGGCATATAAATCCAATAAACTTAAACTTAAATTGCTATTACCGTCCGCTGCTACTGGTGTGCTGCGTATGCAGCTTTGGTTGTTTTGTGTATATGTTATGTGTGCATATCCCCAGCATGTTTTTGCTTCTGTACATGCACAGAAAGCAAAAATGCGGTGAATTCTTGTGAGGAGACACTCTGAGTCTCCGGAGAGACGGCATGCAAATCTAAATAATAATAATAATAATAATAATAATAATAATAATAATAATAATAATAATAATAAAAAAAAAAAAAACTTTGAGGGAGGGAAAAACACCTTCCCCTCTGGAGGCCGGAAATGGCCTGTTTCACAACTTCTGGTGGGCCCAATAAGCTCTTGTTTCATTCCCCAGGCTCCAAAGGCTTCCCTGGAACCGGGGAAGGGTAAAAATGCCTCCCCATCCCCAGGAGGCTCTCTGGAAGCCAAAAACACCCTCCCAAAGCCTCTGTGTGAGCCAAAAATCAGCTGGCCAGCATACACCTGCATGTTGGAGCTCACATGCCAGCAAATATGGCTCCGCATGCCACTTGTGACAACCATGTCATAGGTTCGCCATCACTGCCTTAGACTGTCTACAGTCGACCTCACCGCATTCCTTAGAGGTCTATAAGGGGGCGTGCATAAGCACACCATCGTGCCTACCATCCTTGTCTTACTGTCCTATTGTCCAAATTTACCTGTACCTACTTTGCTTTTGTTTATGTTTATACCAATACCTGCTATCTTGTATGTTTAGACAAATAAATAAATAAACATCTGGAAGACAGCAGTTTGGGAAATGCTGGGCTTGATCGTGATTGTGAATCTTGGGGATCTCTTTTGCACTAAACTGAAGCACAATTGCGATGTGCACACACCTGTTCCACTGTCCTTTCACAGAATAATAATAATAATAATAATAATAATAATAATAATAATAATAATAATAATAATAATAATAATAAGAAATTTATTTATTTATAATGCCCTTTTAACAAGGGGAATGACGGCAAGCCATATACAACTAACAAGGACAGGCAGTAGGCAATACACACACTTAGCTGAAACACAACTAATAAAACCACAAAACCTATTGAAAACATTCCCAACCTCTCCAATTTCTTCCCCTCTTGCTGATCCCCAGAACAAGGATGTTTCAATCTGCTGAATCAAAAAGGAATGTCTTTAGTGCCGTGGTGAGTGAGGCTACTCAGGGGCTTCTCAGCTCAGGATATTTTATCTCCCAGTATTACTGGCAGGAAAACATTTCTCTCCCCTCCCCCAAGACTAGATCTACCATATTTGGGCTGTAAAAAGTTTAATTTAATTTAATTTAATTTAATTTATTTATAAGCTGCCCAACTCCTTCAGGACTCTGGGAAGTGTACAGCAATTTAAAACAATATAATAACAATTTAAAACCACAAGAAAATAAATAATTCATCCTTTTAGCCGGAGCTAGATGGTATAACTCATCGGCCACAGGCCTGCAGGCAAAGCCAAGTTTTCACAGCCTTCAGGAAAGCCAGGAAGGTAGGAAGAGTGCGGATCACAGGGGTCAATTGATTCCAGAGAGTGGTCACTAGATGGCAGCAAAGAAACCTTTTAGTATCTTGCCTATTTTGTGGGTCTATATAAAAAAAAGCTTATTGAATGATCAGGAGAACATTAAGGAAAAGTGGTTGAAGTCTTGATGGCTAACTTTATTATTTTTATTTAATATTTAGGTAAGGATAATTTTGCCTTTACGTCTGCAACAAAACAAGCAGCAAAGCTAAGAGAACTGAACCATATCTGACTGCAGAAATCTAGATTGACTACTAGATGATAGCAGAGAAATGTGAAAATATTATTTTGTCCTGCCATGTGGAGGTTTGCAGACCAGCTTACCTAATCTTAAACAAAGTAAGGGTGGGAATGATTTTGCTCCCTGTAAAAAAGACTGCTCTTCGCTGATTTAAGAGATTTTGGTAACTAGATTGAGAACAGTTGTGATTTTAAAACTGGTTCATGGGAAGTCAGAAGTGTCCATACACATAGTGAAGGCAGAACAAGAAACTGCCCTGAAGATCACAAACCTCTCTTGCTGTGCCTTCAACAAACTTGATTGCATGGATATATTGGCTGCAAAAATCACAAGAGTTACAGAAACCCCAAGCTGTTTGCCACTACCAAATAGTCCTCTGGATATTTGCAACCTAAATATGCTTCTTGAAGCATAGGATGTGCTTATTAGGCAAAAGGAAGGAAGATGCCAGCCAGAAAAGACTGTCCCATTACAAAAGACATTTTGATGCTGTGTGGTTCAAAAGCTCCAGAATCTGTCAGACAAGTCCTAGCCCTTAACTTCTCAAACTTGGAAAGCTGCTTCACAATGGATGGAAAAGGGGATTAGCCAGCTTGTTTCATTTCCCCGTTTTTAAATGCACCTCATGCCATCTCATCCCATCTGATTACCATCTGGCAGGTTTTATCTGTGGAAGCCCTATGTGTAGAGATCATCTATCTATGTATCTACACTATGTTGTCATTATAGGTAGTACTTTCCACATGTAAATGTCATCTGAATCTCTTCAGTTGTATCCAAGATTCGTCAGGTTTTATTACACAGTGATCCCCCATGCAACTATAGGACAGGAAATGGCAAGAGACAGGTTGAATAGTAGAACTATCGATCACCAGCCAGTATGGTTGAGGAGGACAATTCTTAGGTTGTAAGATCCAGTATAATTCAACTTTATCCAGAATGGAAAGTTTCGGGATAGATAATGGTGGTATTATAGTCGCAACAATTTCCATAGGCAAATTCAACATGAGGTAAACATAGCAATAGTCTTTACTAGACTGAAGAAATGTGTTCAAATTGGACTGTACGCTTTACTCTTGCACAGGGTCTTTTTTCTCTTTTTTCTCTATTAAACAGAAATTTTGTTGCTAAAAAGCAACAAAAGAGAAATTAATTAGAGGTGGATATTGCCTGAAATAACTGAAGATAGTAGTTTGTGGCTCAGAAATGTTAATTCTAGCCTTCCCTGTTACCAACTTTATTAGGTAAACCTTTAAGGGGAGGCTACTTTTAACATTTAAGTTCTGAGCTTCAATATTCCATGGTTGGATTTGACAAGACTTTCACTCAGTTTAATTTGAATTGGGAAAAGTACACCTCAATTTTATTTGTATTACTTTTTCATAAAACCATCACACAATGTGACATATCAATTCACTACTGCTAATTACTTAAGGTAGGATATAGATAATTGATAAAAAGACTTTTAAGTAAAGCAGAAGAAAATATAGTCTGCAACTTCATATTCTCCTTCCTTTGGGAGTTGTCTAGGCCAGTGATTTTCAACCTTTTTTTGAGCTGCGGCACATTTTTTACATCTACAAAATCCTGGGGCACACCACCAACCAAAATGACACTCTAACACAGTACATATTATACATATAGTTAATAATATACACCATCAGGATAGACATAACCATCTGAAGCTGAGGATTCATCTTGTGGTGGCAACATTTACCTCCAGTCCTGACCAGGATTAGAAATCGGGACCATGGGGAGGAGTAGCAGCTTCACCTACTCACCATGGCCACACAATGACAAGTTCGCGGCAGCCCGAGCGGTGACCTTCCTGGGTGTAGATGAGAGGCGGCCTGCTATTGGTTCATCACTAATGATCGGGATGAATCCTAGAAGGTGATTGGTCAATGAGTGTTCCCTGTGCTTCCACTCTTCCTGTCGCTGATAGCTGGCAGGATTGTGAGGGGAATGTTTATGTTCGGATGGAGGCAGCTGGCCGGATAAATGGCCTACATGGGCTGTATCCGGCATGCGGGCTGTAGTTTGGGGACTCATGTTTAATTTCCCCACGGCACACCTGACCATGTTTCATGCATACTGGTTGAAAAACACTGGTCTAGGCCACTACTCACTCACTCTCTCTCTCTCTCTCATACACACATACCACACACACACACACACATCATTTTTTTAATTACACAAAGATATTACTGGATAAAGAAATATTTATTTCTAGTGTTAATATTATGTACCATTCAATATAATATTCAGATGTACATTCGAAATAATATATTATTTTCTACAGTATCGATTTACAAATGAAAACAGTGAGCATGTTTCTACTTTCAAAAGTTTGTACACAGTACATTATAATATATTGTTTTGCCTTCTGCCAACAGTTTGTGCTGTAATTATTGCTTCTGCATCTGAAAATTTCAGTCTAAAAATAGAATTTATTTTTCAGATTTGCTTTTCAATATCACATGACAAATTAGACATCCATAAAAGTCAAGTTTCATTTCAAGATTTTTATGCAATTATTTAACAGTTCTAAGACAGAAAGTTAAAAACTATAATTAAGCATATTTCATGTTATGCCCATTCTTGCTCTACTGCAAGCAGATAGCATTTACTTAATATAAAGATTTGAGAAACACATTGCACTGATGATACATTTATTATATACTGTAATAAAATATTCAGTTCTCTATTACTGAATGATCTCTTTTTATCTAAGAATAGACCAAAGAATTCAAATGTGTCAATCCAATTATTTCCATCTACTGTAATTGGAAGAGCATCAAATAAAGTCAGTACTGAATTTTAATGACTGATGTGGTAGAAAACCTGTGGATCACAGGTGGTCTCCACTTTGTTTTTTCCCTCTAAGCCCTGGAGCTCTCTAAAATTACTATGCTAAATCAAAAAGTAAACCACTGAATGACAGCCCTAAAAGTTTCCAGGGGAGGCATGAGAAGCAATAATTAAAAGAGTATGTTTGTCTTCAATAGTTTGATGTCATTTTTACTTTTTTGAAAAAAAAAAATACTTCAGAAAGCTTCTTGAAAGGATGAAAACCCAAGCTTGGTCCCTCTAGTAACAACCTCTCCTGTGGCCTTTGCCAAAACTAGGACAGCATATTAAAGACAAGACAATAGCCATTAAAATTGGCTGTAATTGGATTAAAACATTATTTAATCACATTGGTTAATCAAAAGGAGGACACCTGCCTATAAAGATAGAAACCCAGACTTTTCCTGCTTTGTTGCCTGTGGTCTGTTAGGAAATTTGTGGTCTAGAGCACAGCCACTAAATGCCAAAACCCAGCACTGTCTAACAAATACTTATTGTGAAAGTCTATGAGGGAAACGATTTCTTAGGAGAAAATACTGCAAGTTTCTTCTTTCCTCTAATTAATTTTAAACAGAGATTAAACCAGGATAAAGCTTAGGTTTTAATGCTATGATCTAGGGCAGGTGTGTCAAACTCACGGTCTGTGGGCCAGATACGTCACACGCTGACCACGTCCACCCATGGTTTAGTGAAGGGGAGAAAAGTTGTAATACATCATCTAGGACGACTATAGGATTTCCGCTCTAATGCAAAGAATCTGGCCTTGATGTGAGTACTCTTCAAGATCCAGTCAGATTCTGATGTCAATGAACCTTGACTTCAGAAAGAACCAGAAGGGGGCTGGCTCATGGAAGGGCCATGGATCCAATGCTGTGTTGATTCACTAACATTTTCACTATTAACATTAACTTGTAATGTATCTATACAGGCAGTCCTCAACTTACAACAGTTCACTTAGTGACTGTTCGAAATAGAAAAAAGTGACTTATTTTCACACTTAAAACCACTGTAGCATCCCCATGGATCACATAGCATCAAAGATCACGTGATCCTCTTTTGCGAACTTCTGACAAGCAAAGTCAACAGGGAAACCAGATTCCACTTAACAAGTGTGCTATCAATTTAACAGCTGCAGAGATTCACTTAAGAAATGCTACTAGCTAACATTTAAAACATGTCTGTGCATTTCTTAAAATAGAAATATATTAAGTTAAGAATGTTTTTCTGGTACAAAGTACTCAGGGCATTAATAGTGGTTAAGGCACCAGGCTAGAAACCAGGAGCCTGTGAATTTTAGTCTTGCCTTAGACATGAAAGCGATGGATAAGAGACTGTTTAAGTTCAAAAAAAGGAGGTTTTTCATAAAATAATTAGAATAAATAATGAAGCCAACCATCTTTATGTTGGCTGAAGAACTAACAGATTCACAAATTCAACAGATTTGACAAACAATAAACAATTGGGACTCAAAAGTCCTTTAGTGATGTCTCAAATCACAGAGAGAAGATACTGAAACCATTTGCTCTCTTTTACTTTTAAGGTAATTTAGATACCTATAAAAACAGAGAAAATCTTGTATGATTACCGTATTTTTGAGTATAATATGCATATTTTTCCACCCTAAAAGAGGCTGAAAATTTGGGTGCATCTTATACTCCGAATGTAGCTTTTTCCGAAGGTTTTTTTTCAGCCCTAACAAGATGCTAATTATCTTCCCAGGTTTTACCTTGCTGGCTTTTTCATTGTTACTTTCTCCGAATGTTTTTTCCAGCCCTAAGTCTTTGCAGGCTTTTTTTCACTGCTCTACTTGCTCCAAATAAGTTTCTTTCCAGCACTAACGAGGCACTAATAATGTTCCGAGCTCTGACCGGCTGGCAGGTTCTTTCATTGTTCCTCTTTCCGAATAAGGTTTTTTTAAGCCCTAACCAGGAGATAAAATAATGTGTGAAACCGACCAGATTAAGGACGCTAGCCAGATGAATATCTGGTAGGCAGATTTCCCTCCCTTATTTTCCTCTCCAAAAATTAAGGTGCATCTTATACTCCGAAAAGTACAGTAATTTACGTAGAGAGTTATTCATACATTGTGCCTGTAACATAACATAGTAAGAGTAATGATAGTACATCACAATATGTTTTTCATAAAAAGTTTAAGCTGTGCATTATATGTTAATTATGACTCAGAATTAACATAATTACCAGCACATATTTCAAAAACATTTATGACAATTTTGTGCCTCTTATATTTGAATTTCCTCTTTGATGATTTCTTACTGAATCTGTGATGATTGTCTAGCTCCAGAATATCCAACTACTTTCAGCTATTTTTGCCAATGTTTTTATTAAGACCTAAAAAAGGAGAAAAGGTACAGAGAAGTTATCCAGCTGCACAAAATATATAATAAAGAGGAAGAAATCAAAATGGTCCCATTTTATAAATCAAACAAGATCTATTGATCTAAAGAAAATAATTTTAATAAATATAAGTCATCCTGAATAAGAAGTGCAAGATTAGATACCGTATTGTTATTAAAAAATCCAAAGAATTAGTGGGGATAATCACAATTGCTCACTTTAGAAAAGTATAACTAATACCAAAGTTATCTTATGCACCATTATTTAAAAGGTTCACTGATATCTTTATTCCTCAACCCTCAGAAAGTTTAAAATAAATCAGTAATTGCTTTCACTTTTAACCATTTGCAATTCTGAAAAACGGGTATCCATCCATCCATCCATCCATCCATCCATCCATCTATGACATTGGGGGATCATGGGAATCCAGAGCAGCTTTCAAACCAGTGTAGGGTCACTAGGCTTATGAGGAAGTGCCTACAGTTTCACTAGATTCAAGACTGATGTTCTGTTAACCTGCTTTCTGTTCTCTTAGCAGCCAACTTAATTTAATATTGAAGAAACCAAGCTGTCAGATGATGCAACTGTCACCCAGGCCTTTAGTCACCAACCTTTTACAACAACAGAAAATATTTATAGGACTCTCCTCTTCTAATCTGTATCTTCCAGAGTTTTGCAGGTCTTTGCACTGGGCTATGAATGAATGAAGTTCTGTCTCTTAAATTTTTAAAGAGGGGTGAGGAAAAAAAGGAAAGGTCAGGTTTCTCCTGGTGAGTTAGAAGCCATTAAATAAGTAGAAAAGTGAGGTTCTTGCACCCTATTTCTCATCCACCTTCCCCCAAGTTTCCACATGAGATTGTGAAATTAGGGTAGACTTGTAATCTGCATTTTATCTGTCTTTAAGCTCTTTAAGCTCTGGTAGAAATGACAGGGGAACACAACTTTGAGCCTCAGGATTCCAGGCAGACTCTAGTAGCCTTGGAGGAAATATTCAGATGTCTTCCAAATGATGCTGCCAAATTATACTTTTTCATACGAGAGAAGAGGAAAATGCTGAAATCAAAGAGCAAAGCCATCTTCTCTGGCCCCTTGTGATTTACATGGATACATCCATTCAGTTTTATTGCCCAGGAATGGTAAGAAAGTGATATGGTTCTGCCATCTTCCAGCATGGGTTTTCAACCTCCCACAGCACTAGATTTTTTTCAACTTCTGATATGAAAGCTAACCAGAGCCAAATCTGCTTTGTCAAATCGTACGTTAGCTACCTGAAGATGCTGATGGCTGCTAAGGCAATAATTAAATAATAGAGAGGGAGCAAGGGCTTTGAAATATGGTGCTGGAGAAGACTTCTGCGAGTCCCTTGGACTGCAAGGCGATTAAATCGGTCAGTCCTAGATATCAATCCTGACTGCCCTTTAAAAGACCAGATGCTGCAGATAAAACTCAAATACTTTAGCCACCTAATGAGAAGGAAGGACTCACTGGAGAAGAACCTAATGCTGGGAGAGATTGAGGGCAAAGGAATAAGGGGATGATAGAGCAGTGTTTCCCAACCTTTTTTGAGCCGCGGCACATTATTCATATTTTCAAAATCCTGGGGAACACTGAACGGGGGGGGGGGGCGCGGGGAGGCTAAAGAAAAGTTTGGACAAAAAAAATATATCTTCCTCCATTTCACTCTATTTCTCCCTCCCTCTTTCTCTCTCTTCCTTCCTTCCCTTCTTTCTCTCTCTCCATCCCTCTTTCTTCCTCTCTTTTTTGCTCTCTTTCTCTCTCTCTCCTTCCCTCCCTCTATGTCTTTCTCTCTCCCTTGCTCTCTCTCTGCCTCTCTTGCTATCTCTCTTTCATTATCTCTCTTTCTCTCTCTTTCTCTGTCTCTCTTGCTATGTCTCTTTCTTTCTCTCTCTCTATCTCTTTCTCTCTCTTTCTCTGTCTCTCTCTCTGTCTCTCTTGCTATCTCTTTCTCTCTCTCTCTTTCTCTGTATCTCTTGCTATCTCTTTCTTTCTCTCTCTCTCTGTCCCTCTTTCTCTCTCTTGCTATCTCTCTTTCTCTCTCTTTCTCTGTCTCTCTCTGTTTCTCTTGCTATCTCTTTCTCTGTCTCTCTCTCTTGCTATCTCTTTCTCTCTCTCTCTTGCTATATCTTTCTTTCTTTTTTTCTCTCTCTCTTGCTAAGTCTCTCTTTCTCTCTCTCTCTGTCTCTCTCTCTTGGGCGGGGGGGCGGGCAGGGGGGGGGCTAAGAAAAAGTTTGGACAAAAAAAATTATCTTCCTCCATTTCACTCTATTTCTCCCTCCCTCTTTCCTCCCTCTTTCCTCCCTCCCTCTTTCCTCCCTCCCTCTTTCCAATGTATCTCTCCCTCCCTCTTCCCTTTCTATCTCTCCCTCCCTCTTTCCTCCCTCCCTCTTTCCTTTCTATCTCTTTCCTTTCTATCTCTCCCTCCCTCTCTCTTTCCTTTCTATCTCTTTCCTTTCTATCTCTCCCTCCCTCTTTCCTCCCTCTCTCCCTCTTTCCTCCCCCCTCTTTCCTTTCTATCTCTCCCTCCCTCTTTCCTTTCTATCTTTCTCTCCATCCCTCAGCGGCAGCAAAGAAGAAGGAAGGCAGGCTGCAGAGGGCACCGAGGACAAGAGCGCTCGCTCGCTCCCTCGCCCTCTGACTTCCCTCCCTCGCTGCTGAATGGACGAGCGCGGGCACGAGCGCGCATGCGGGCCCGCTGCAAGAAGGTTTTTTTTGCTTTTTTCCCCTTCCCCCGCCTCACGGGAGAGAGAGAGAAAGAGCAGCACCCTGTCAGTTCCGAGCGCAGCCAGGGAAAGCGGCCTCGAGCCGAGTGTGAACTGCGGGATGCGGCAAAGGACTCCTTGCCAACCAAAAAAGGGGTGGGGGTGGCGAAGGCAAAGCCTGGGAGGCGGGGAAGGGAAGAGCGGGAGACCCCCAGACAGAATGGCTGAGGGGAAGGAAAGATGGAAGGAGGGAGGGATTGAGAAGCGAAGCCAGAGAGGGCTGAGAGAATAGGGGAGTGGCGCGCAAGAGAGAGGGGGTGGGGCGGGCATTCCCGAAACGGACGGAGAAAGCCCTCTCTCGCAGCGAAAGCGCTCCCAGCCAGGGGGCTGTGAGAGAGGGCTTTCTCCATCCATTTCGGGAAAGCCTGCCCCGCCCCTCTCGCAGTACCCTGGCTGGGAGCGCTTTCGTCCCGAGGAGCTGCAGCCGCGCCCCAAGGCAGGGGGCGGCGGAGGAGGAGAGGGGGCAGATCGGGCGGGGGGCAAGGCCGAGAGTCCAGGAGCGCGAGGGGGGTGGAGGCACCATGGAGATGCAGGGGCGGCCGCAGCTTCCTTCTACTGCCCGCACCTCCCCGCCCCGCCCAGCTGGAGCTTCCCTAGGAGCTTCGTGGCACACCTGACCGTGTCTCGCGGCACACTAGTGTGCCGTGGCACACTGGTTGGGATACGCTGTGATAGAGAATGAGGTGGCTGGATGGAGTCACTGAAGCAGTCAGCGTGAGATTTAATTGACTTCATGGAATTAGGAATTGTGTTGAATTAAATATCCTTGTAATTCAATATAAACATAAATTAACTTAAAATCTTGTCTTGCTCTTGGGGTCTTCTCATGTCAGTATTGCAAGAAGAGTGCTTGAGGGCTTTTCATATTTTTTTTGTCTTTAGGGCCTACAGAGGACATTAGGAAGTTGGAGCACCCAAACTATCTTCTGAAGAGATTCCCTCATATTATAGGCAATGGGAAGGGAAAAACAACTGTTATCATAGTACATGTCCTCTTGCCCAAGGGAAATTAAGCATAGTAGTTCAGATTAAAATAGAGTTGGGAAATTAAGCAATATGTTATAGCCTTAAACTTCAGTCTTGGTTGTTCTAAAGAACTTGCTCAGTTCTTTAGAACCAGATAAACCATGCTAACAAAAAAAAAATTAAATACAAAAAAATTATCACTCAGCTATGGAATAAATCGAACAGATGGCCTGTGATTTGGATGCATTATGCGCAGGCCAAGCCCACCCCAGTTCCCGCAAAGGGGGGAAACATCGCAATACATCATATGAAGGTAACATGACTGTGAGTTTGACATAAACGTGATCACACTGCATCATGATGTCATCATGCAAATGGCCCTTTTTTGCTTACTTGCAGTAAATATGAACTTATCAGAGCTCTGTGTCATTTGTATGATGATGTCATGATGTTATGCTGAATTCTTGCAAAGGTGTAGAATATCTCTGTTTGCACAAGAGACTAATGAAATGAACAAAATCGTTTGATATTCAGAAAACTATTTCAGAACTTTTGGAAATTCACATTTCAAAAATTAAACGTAACATCCTATAGTGATGTTTATGTACCTTCACTGTTTCATACGTGTCTGTAATTAAGGCAATGAAGAGACTCAGGACCATGTAGATAAATAGGCTAATGAAAGAGTAGAGGTAGATCCAGCTGAACAGCCACACCAGGTAGCTTTTCTGTTGCATTTTTGCAAAAGTAGCAAACATGTCATCTCCATTTATCAAAGAGAAAAGATATTCAGAAATCATATTCAAGGTATGGAACTAGAAGAGAACAAATATTCAGGAACAAACAGACAAAAGAAAAGAAAATTATTTCCATTTTTGCTCAAGTTGTTTAAAAAATACTGGTCAAATACAGTAAACTGCAAATAAATGTTACATGTTTTACTCAATACCAGCCTTTGAAAATCTCTGGATATTACAATATTTTATTAATGTGCATCAATGCCTCAGATAATGCAGAATATATACCTATACGTGACAATTCTGGTGATCATGTATAGTTACATAACTAAAGTGATAAACTGGCCCTTTCAGATATCTTGGCAGCGTGCTCATTTTGTCAACATTTGCGCAAGACCCTTCAGATACAAAACTAGATGACAAACATTCAAGTCACAGTACCTTAGCATGATATGGGCCCAGCACAATCCAGCCACAGAAACAATAACCCAGATAGATCATAGCCGCACAGGAGCAAAATTGAATGACATTGGGCAATGCTGCACGGAGAGTCAAAATAAGCAGCTGAAAAACAAGGCCCAAGAAAAACCCAGAGATGCTCATTAGACTTTCCAAAGATATTCAGCATTGCTAGGTAATAACAGAAAAGAATACCAAGAGCATGAATGTTCCAGAAGATCCTTACATTATATTTCTTAAAGAAGCTGAGATAGCGGATCACTCCAAGCCACACAAGCATGGTGGAAGTTCCTAACAGGATACTGCAGACATCATAGCTTGTCAGACTCTATATGAAGATTAAGATGATGTTCAATAAATTACACTAACGGAATTTCAGGTGGGGTGCCCATAAAAAAGGACCTTTTATATTCATTTTAACTCTTGGGGATACCATAATTTCTTTTCTTTTGACACTGATATGGGTGACATAAAGTTTTGCTAGATTAGGAGACCGTTCTTGGGAGGTGAGTAAACCTTATTCCATTAAAAAGAAATGGGCTAAAAATGTCAGGGCTGTTTCCTGGTGGACAAAGAGCACAAATGCATTGCACAGCAAATTAATAGACTTTTGATGATATGCACAGATACTGCTCATTTCTAATTTCTAATGATATTACCATGGATAGGTAAAATATACAGCTAGAAAAATGCCTTCTCTGGAGCAGCAGTTTTCTCAACGTGACCATTTTCCCCAGTTGAAGACTCAAGTGAACTATAAAAATAACAAAATTCAGGTTGGTCAATAAGATTTCAATTGGGACTTCCAAAACTGGAACACAGGCGATCTAATCAGCATTCAAGTCACTTACCTTAGCTTGTATCTCCATCTTTAATGTAGAACCAACTATGGTAAGAAGGTCACTAACGATGATCATGATATACCATCCATTGACAAATTCTACTAGATCAGAGAAAGATACTTCTTTCTTATAGTGATGTTGGAAAAAAGTCACAAATTCCTAGGATACCTGAGAGGGCAAGAAAAGAGAAATTGCTATTGAAAAGCTGCAATTAAATTTATTAAGAGATACTGACAAACATAAGCTTACCCTTTGTAGATAAATTCCTTTAATTACAGATCGTGTGCAGAGAATCAGTAATGCAAGACATGTCAGTATGACAAAACCATCAAAGATCATCATATAATGGGTATTCTTCTGTACTGGGAAAAAAAGATTGATATATTTGTCTATGCATAATAGTTAACCTGATACTCTCATAGAACACATACTGATTTGTGTCTGAGGGGAAATTTTCTTCGTGAAATTGCCTTGAGAGAGTGCTAATAATGGAGAAGAGGCCTCCATCTTACTTAATTTTTCAATACAGGGAGAGGTGGATAATTAAAGGATTCAAAGCCATCAAAAAGAATGAATGCTTCACACTTTTGGTAGTCTAAAGAGGACCCCTCCTCCCTCAAGTTGTGTACTTATTTGCACTTGGGGCAAATTTCCCATTGTGGGGAATTCCCTTCTAATATACTGTAAATCAGAAGTGAAATTCAGCAGGTTCTGACAGATTCTGGAGAACCAGTAGCGGAAATTTTGACTAATTAGGAGAACCGGCAAATACCATCTCTGGCTGGCCCCAGAGTGGGGTGGGAATGAAGATTTTGCAGTATCCTTCCTTGCCACGCCCACCAAACCTCACCCACCAAACTGGTAGGGAAAAATTTTGAATTTCGCCAGAACTGTAAATATTAACCATATAGAAAGAGACTTTTTTTAAGGACTATAGGTGAAATGATGTAACACGCATTCAAATTGCGTGCTCAGTTGACAAACATACTTTTAAAAATATAGTTACTGCAGATTATAGCAAATACTGTACTTAACTTCATGCATTACTAAGCCTTCAATAAAACCTAATAAGCACTAAATAAATAATAACAAAAGTATGTTGTTTAAGCTTACTTGATCCAGAAACATGCCAGTCTTTACATTCCTTGATGGCAATATCATTGTCTAGGCTTATTTTAATTCTTCCACTATGAGCTTTGTTATCAAAGAGTATCTGTAGATATTGTGGAGATAGAAAAGATGCTATTATTCTTATTTCTAAACACTCGTTAGTTCAGATAGAATCTGAATAATTTATGCCAAATGCTTGGTAATAAAATCAAAATCTATATCTATCTATCTATCTATCTATCTATCTATCTATCTATCTATCTATCTATCTATCTATCTATCTACCTACCTATCTACCTACCTATCATCCATCTATTTATCTATCTATCTACTATTCTTCTCAAAAAAGCCATAAAGTCTTATAGTTAACTTGAAGTATAACTTTGAAGTAGTGATGCCATATAAAAAGCATGTTTTGTAGAAAACAGAAAATGCTTGGGATTAGTTTAGTTCTGTCATTGTACCATTCTCCCCCAAATCTAAGCAGTTTAAAAATAAAGTGGAGAAATAGAATAAAGGAAGACTATATCTGAATAACCCTCGAACAAAACTTAACAAGAGAACACTGACCCAATGTCCTCATCTTTTTAATATTGTTTCAGAAATATTTCTATTCTTATCACTATTTGGGTTTTATTGCACCTTTCCATCTGAGGAGTATTCAAGTTGACCGCCAGCCACAGTCAACCAAAAATAAATAGAAACAAATTTTAAAATGTACAATACAATTAGGTATAAGCAAAAGTATTAATATTATTGTTAATATTATTGTCGAAAAGCTAATACTATACAGAATTATGTTTTGAACTTAACTAAAAGGAGAATAGGTGAGTTACCGCGAGAATTAATGTGAATTGCAGGACACACACACACACAAACAAACACACAAAGAATAGGTGATTTACCAAATGGGTATTTGCAGCTGTGGGCAGGCAAATCTCCGGTAGCAATAAATCATTGGTGCCTGCCTCTTGATTAGTTTCAGCATTATCATTTCACTTCATTCTCTACTTCTAAGTTGCTAATGTATATACTGCAATAGTCCACTTTAAGAAGAAGCTGACACAATCTAGGCCACTGATGGGCAACCTTTTGAGCTTGGTGTGTCAAAAATCGCCAAAAACCCGAGCATAACTCGGGTGGTGTGTCACCTTGAAAAAAAAAACGGAGGGTCAGGAGCGGTCCCAGCTACGTCTTTTTTTTCACTCCCCTCCTCCTTCCACACGTTTTGCAGTCATGGCATTGTGGAAAGAAAGGAAGGAAGGACGGAAGGAAGGAAGGAAGGAAGGAGAGAGAAGAAGCATGCAACACAGTTACTACTTGGGAGAGAAAGGGGGGGGGAGAGGAAAAAAAAACTAAGGAACACCCCCAAGTCAGCCTTTCTATGCTTTGATTTGAATTAGGGTTAGTTAGGATGTAAAGTTTTGGGGTCTCACTTTCAGGTGCCTCCAGCCCAGCTTGTGGTGCATTGTGGGGGAGAAAAGGTCCCTTTTATTTTCTCTCTCTTTTTTTTTGCTGCAGTCAAAATATCAATTCATCCGAGACTGCGCCCTGGACAGCACAGAACTGGGGTTTACTTTTGAGTAATGTGCATAGGATGACACCGCGATCTATTCAACCCACTTGATCTACTTGAACTTCTCAATCTACTTGATCTCCTCAAACCTTTCCCCCCTCCTCGTCCCCACCCCTTCTGGCATGTGCTTTTATTTAGAGGGAGGTTGTAAAAATCTAGTTACGAGCCGCCAAAGGAGGAAGCAAATGGCGCGACGTCCATGCACTTCTTTTTTCGGACTCTCTTTTTTGCGAGCCCAGCATGGTTTTTTTATTACAAATTAATAACCCCTCATCCTTTACATTTAAACCGGTAAGGGTTTACCTTAGCACCGTCTCCTGCAACAGCTATAAGAGGAAACAGCGCCTTGAGCAGGACTCCGCCGAGGGGTTCCAAGTATTATTATGACTACAGCAGCAACTGCTGCTGCTGCTACCTTACTTCCGGGTTTGCAAACTCAGGACCAGACTCATCTCGGCGGAGGGATTTCAATTTTTCTCTTCTGCCCTCCCCAATGCGACCGACCCAAGGGGAGGGGACACCGCACGCTGCTCGTGGAGGGAAAGAAGCGAAGGAGGGGAGGTTGGAGTAGATTTCCTGGCGGAGCAATATTTGTTTACGGGATGAGCAGTTTAATGTAAGCAAAGTAGGACCACCGGGTAAATAGCCCTGGGAGTGAAATTAAAATTGCAACTGGCGCAATTTTTTTTTAATCGGTGCAAAACAAAATTAAGGGGAGAGGAAAAATAATAATAATAATTGCGCTTGCTGTACCTGCTTGCAGTCGGTGGGAAATTGGAAAGCAGGGAGATTTGCATCTTGGCCACTCCCTAAAGCTCCCCGTTTCTCCGGCGGCCACGTGTCACCGAAAATGGCTACGCGTGTCAGTGCTGACACGCGTGTCATAGGTTCGCCATCACTGATCTAGGCCCATTTCTCCCATCCCAAACCTGCCCTTCAGAAAATGACTAATTACAAGTCTTCATCATTTCATTTTTTTAAACTTGCTTCCTAGTTTATCTGTACATAAACAACCAAACTCAGAAAGTTCCAAGGACTCCACCTTTGTACTTACTGTTAGTGTGAAATCAGAGCAGTCTGGGAGTTCATGTTGTCGAATGGTCTGGAGATTAATGGCCTTCAGTTTGAACGTGAGTGTCAGAGTTACAAGTCTAGAACAGAGACCGGAGCTTTATTTCACCATTACCAAAAATATTCAAGAATGCCAGCAACTTTTATTTCTCCTCACCTCTGGAAGTCCAAAGTAAAATTGAAAGGAGTCTTCCTCAGTGTCCCATTTTCCAGAGGTAGTATTGGCTCCACATAAAGACACTCTGTGGGAAGACAGATGCTTTACGGCATATAGAAAATACTCAATATTTAATAAGATGAGGAAGACAGAAAATCAGTAATAAGGAAATTAAATCCAGTCTGGTCACTGGTAGTCTTATCTAAATAATACGAGAAGTAAAATCTTTCTTCATACTTGCAAGAAAAAAGCAGCTATGTTTTTTCATTAATTTAATGCATATATTTACTGAACTTCTGCCTTATGGGAATTCTTATTTGATAAAGAATCCCTGGAAATATCTGCTTGTTAAAAATAAACCCAAAAAGGAAATTTTATACTTGACCCACAGATCAGAATACCCTAATTTCTATGGTTACAGGCCCTTCTACTTATGACTGTAGAATGATGTTTCAATGCAGTTATGAATTACTTCCATCTAAATAAAATGAAGAAACAGTAATTCAGAAAGTGCTTGTACTGTAATTATTTGTATGTGTTACACATTGGTTCATGTAATTGCATACATATATCAAGAAAAGACCCTCAATCTTTCAACAGTCCTTTGATATCTTTCAAACCCAAGAGGTTTAAGCTAAGATATCCTTACACAATTCAGCTTTTGGTATTGTTTGGAAATGTTGTGCACATATGTTTACTACATTAGTTCGCTAAGAGATTATTATTTATGTCACTATTTCCAAACTCCAAAAATAAGTCACAATGCTTCTGAATTCTCATAACAGACACTACCAATAATTCTATATGTTCAGTACTCAATATTCATGTTGAACAGTTAAGACTGTCCACTCAAATTTATTCACAAAGTTTCAAAGGCCAGTAGAGTCAGCCAATATGAAATGAAGCAGACCACACAGATATCTTGAAGACGGTTCCGTTTATTCAGCTCTCTTGCAAGTGACTTCAGCAAGGAACGCGTCTGATCTGTCAGTGTCAAAACAGCTCTATTTATACTTTAAAGGCTCGCGTCTAAAAGAAACGGCCGTGCGTCTTAACCAATCAGACGCGACCTTGATTTATTCACATTTTAAATTGACAGAGACAGTATTTTTTACAGAATTTCTTTTTACAGACTTAACACCCCTCCCTCATTGGTTGAGTACAACTGTCAATCAGTGAGCCATGTGATGTAATCCTCCAGTCTGCTTGGCCTGCGTGAAGTTCGATCAGACCTGCGCAGATCATTTGCGTCTGGGATTTCCACGGAGGAGGATGGCTCGCTGTGATCTCTTGTTTGCGGCTGGGCCCGAGTTGGGGCTCTGGCCTGCGGTCGAGGATATGTTGGCGTTGCACCGATTCCTGATGAGGAGGACGGCTCGGAGTCGTTGGAGGATACTTCTGGCCGTGGTGAGTCCATTTGGTAATCAAAAAGTTCAGGCTGTGTGTGAGAGTCTGCTTGGGGGGAAGAATTTTTGTTAGCGGCCTGTTCGTTGTCAGGTGTTATACGCCCCCGCAAGTGATCTATGTGCCGTTTCCATGTGCGGCCATCCTCTAGTAGAATAATATATGTTTTAGGAGCTGTTTGCTGGATTATTTTCCCTTTGAGCCAATTTAAACCCCCATCAAAAAATTTTGCAAATACATTTTGCCCTAGGTACAAACTTCTTTCAGGGTTTACACAGATTACATCATTATAATTATTTGTACAATAACGAGGGTGCAACCTGTCCAGAGGGGACCTTATTTTTCGACCCAATAGAATCTCTGCAGGGCTTTTATTTGTGATGGAATTTGGGGTTATATGCTGCATTAATAAAAATTTATCTAAATTGTGTTGTATTTCCCCTGGGCCTGCCCTGCGTAGAGCTTCCTTGGCTACCCGAACATAACGTTCTGCCAGACCATTAACCCATGGGGAATAAGGAGATGTGAGGGCGTGTCTGACCCCCAAATTACTTAAAAAACATTCAAATTGTCTGGCAGTCAATTGTGGCCCGTTATCAGAAACCAGGATGTCGGGACACCCATGAGTGGCAAACAAATGGTACAAAGCCTTTATAGTGGCACAAGTAGTGATGTTTTGCATGGCTATTATTTCCACCCATCTAGAGAAAGCATCTACTACAATCAAAAAATTCTGAGATCCAATAGGGCCCGCAAAATCGATGTGTATACGTGACCATGGCCCAGTGGGTTTCTCCCATTCAACCGGTGTTGTCTTAGGGGGATTGGGACGTGACTCCTGGCAAGGGTCACAGTTTGCTACCCACTGCTCGATGTCTGTGTCTAGGCCTGGCCACCACAAGTGTCCCCTGGCCAAACCCTTCATTCTAACAATGCCTGGGTGGCCCTCATGCAGCATACATAACACTTTCTGTTTTAGACTGTTGGGAATGACCACCCTGTCACCCCATAACACACAACCCTTCATGTAGGACAATTCCAATCTTTTTGATTTAAAATCTGTTAGTCCTGCTTCCTCAGGGTCTCCCAACCAACCCCTTTGTATACAATTGATAACTTTTAGCAATATTGGGTCCTTCTTGGTGTATTCAGCTACCTCTTTGGCTGTGGTCAAAGGGTTTTCCTCGAAGTCTAATAGCAATATGTCCTCTGACGGGGTTGGGTCTTTAACTAAGTCTGCCATGGGGCATCTGCTTAGGCCATCTGCATGGTTTATTGCTTTTCCCCCTTTGTGGGTTAATTCATATTGATAACCTGATAAAAATAGTGCCCACCTAATTAATCTGGGGGACATGAAAGGAGGAGTTGGCTTGTTAGAAGCCAGTAGACCTAAAAGGGGTTTGTGATCTGTGATTAGTTCAAAATTCCTCCCACACAGGTAGTTGTGAAATTTCTTCACGCTAGATACTAGGGCCAATGCCTCTTTGTCCAGTTGGCTATAATTTCTTTCGGCCATGGACAATGTTCTGGAGAAAAAAGCGATTGGGGCTTCTGTTTTGTTAGGCATTATATGAGCCAATACCCCGCCTACCCCATAAGCCGAAGCGTCACATGTAAGCCTTATGGGCAATATTGAGCTGTATTGAACCACTACGCTTTTAGATGTTAACAATTGTTTTATTTTGCGAAAAGCTTCGCGCTCAGGTGTGCCCCAGGTCCAGGGAATTCCTTTCTGCAGCAGTCGGTGTAGAGGTTCTGCTGCCGTTGCCTTCTGTTTTAGAAAGACAGAATAAAAATTAAGAAGGCCCAGAAATGCTTGGAGTTCTGTCTTATTATTTGGCTCGGGTGCTTCTGTTATGGCTTTTAATTTTTCTGTTGTGGGGTGGATTCCCTCACCGTCTATTCTGTAACCCAGGAATTCGATGCTGTTGGCTCCCCATACACATTTGTCTGCTTTTACTCTCAAATCCCTGGATTGTAGCCTGGACAATACTTCTCTAATTCTTTCATTTAATTGTGATTGGTTTTCCCCTGAGATAAGGATATCATCAAAATATGGGGTGGTTCCTTTGATGCCTGCCAATAACCGCTCCATGAGGCTTTGGAAAATGCCCGGGGCTATGCTAACCCCAAATTGTAAGCGGGTGCATCTGAAAGCACCCCTGTGAGTTACTATGGTCTGTGCCAGAGATGTGGGCTCATCGACCGGAAGCTGTTGGTATGCCTGTGCGAGGTCGATTTTAGAGAAGACCCTTCCCTCCCCTAGTGAATGCAGGAGTTGTTGGACTACCGGAATTGGATATGGGTGGTGTTGGAGGGCTTTGTTAATCGTTGCTTTGTAGTCTGCACAGACCCTTAACGAACCATCAGGTTTAAGCGGTGTTACTATAGGGGTTTCCCACGGCCCTTGCTCCACCGGGACTAAGATGCCCTGAGCTATTAGTTTATCCAGTTGGATGTCCAATTTAGGGAGGAGCGGTAAAGGAACCCTGCGAGGCTTGAGTCTGACAGGGGGAACCTTGGGGTCTAGAGAAAAAGAAATAGGGGCCCCATTATACGTGCCCAATGTAGGGCTGAAAACCTCAGGGAACTCATGCACAAAATCAGGAATATCATTATCAGCATTAATTTTACAAATTCCCAATATTTCAATGCCCAGAGGAGACATCCACGTTAACCCAAGGAGGGAGTGTTTAGCTCCCTCAACCACAACCAATGGAAGAGAACATTTACATTCCTTAAATTGGACAGGCACATCTACTTTCCCTAATACAGGTATAACATTTCCCTGAAAATCCCTTATGACCAGAGTTGTCTGCATGAAATCAGATTTAAGAAAATTAGGCATATACATTTTAAATTTGTCCCAAGGCATAATAGAATACTTTGACCCTGTGTCCAATTCCAAATTACAAGGTTTGCCATTTAAAAGTAACGAGATGACAATTTTGCTCCCTTTTTTCGTATTTGCGCAATTTACGTAAGTTTGTGCGTTACTTCGTGAGTAGTCACTGTTAACGGTGGAGTAGTTTCTTCGGTTGAAGCCTCTGGAAAATTTGTTGTCTCGCGGTTGTTGTGCCTGGTTGTTGAATCTTTGTTGGCAGGGTGCAGAGAAGGACTCCTCGGGAAGGGGCGCTCTGCATGCCTCGGCGATGTGCCCGCGCCGGTTGCAGCGGCGGCAAATAGCGTCTCGGAACGGGCAGCGTTGTCGTGAGTGGTTCCCTCGGCATCCGGGGCAAGGGTTGGATGGTCGTTGGTATCTGGGCTGTCTGGGTTGGTCAGATGGCAGCAGGAGACAGGTGTCGTCGTCCATGGCAGCTGGGCTGAGGTCATCAGGTGCCTCGGCGTGGGAGACAGCAACGGAGATTTTGGAAACGGTTTCTTTTTTCTCGTGTTCTTTGAGTTCTTTTGCGGCCGCGTCAGCTACTTCGGCAGTTTGAGCCAGCTTAATAACAGATTGAAGCGTTGGCTCGTCTTCAGTTAGGATTTTATTGCGGACTGCGGCGTTTTTCATTCCAAAAATAAGAGCGTCGGTGAGGCGAGATTCCGGGCTGTCAAATTTGCACTTTGACAGCACCGTACGAAGTCGCGTGGCGAATTGGTTTATGGATTCCGACTCACGTTGTGTCATTCTTGAAAATTGGTGTCGGTAGACTACGGCAGGTTTCGTTGGTTTAAAGTGATTGGCGAGTCTTTCTTGGAGGTCGTCCCAAGGAACGGCTTTAGCCGGGAGCGGGTCGGTCAGCGTTTGGACGAGGTCGAAGATTTCAGTACTGCAATAATTTAGAAAAATCACCCGCTTCCTGTCGGCTTCGGCTTCTCCCATTCCTGCCGCTTCGAGGAAAATCTCGAATTTTGCCATGTAGGCGTCCCATGACGACTTTTCGGGGTCGAAGTAGTCGGGAGCCCGGCCGATCTGGAGGTTGTTCATTCTTGACACGTGGATTCGTCGTTCTCTCGTCGCCAGTGAAATGAAGCAAACCACACAGATATCTTGAAGACAGTTCCGTTTATTCAGCTCTCTTGCAAGTGACTTCAGCAAGGAACGCGTCTGAGCTGTCAGTGTCAAAACAGCTCTATTTATACTTTAAAGGCTCGCGCCTAAAAGAAACGGCCGTGCGTCTTAACCAATCAGACGCGACCTTGATTTATTCACATTTTAAATTGACAGAGACAGTATTTTTTACAGAATTTCTTTTTACAGACTTAACACAATATATTTCGGTATTTGCCTAAAGCACATAAACATGAATGGCTCAGGCAGATAAGCTAACTGGATTTGTAAGTGCATTGTAAGGTGACATTTTCTTCAATACTTCAATACGCCCCGAGTCTTCGGAGAGGGGCGGCATACAAATCCAAATAATAAATAAATAAATAAATAAATAAATAAATAAATAAATAAATAAATAAATAAATAAATAAATAAATAAATAAATAAATAAATAAATAAATAAATAAATAAATAAATAAATAAATAAATAAATAAATAAATAAATAAATAAATAAATAAATAAATAAATAAATAAATAAATAAATAAATAAATAAATAAATAAATAAATAAATAAATAAATAAATAAATAAATAAATAAATAAATAAATAAATAAATACTTCAGGGCAAAAGTAAGAGCGCAAAATAATCCACACAGCAAACATTTATGTCATCCAACAGGTTACTAATGCTTTCTATCACATGTCTACAGTCTGAGGGCACTGCCTCACTTTTCCTAATAGTAAAGTTCACCCTGAACCTGAATCACCAATTAGTGTTGGTGATGTTTGCAATGTTGAGTTGGCAAGACCCTTTTGTGGATGAGGGACATCAATTGCTTCAATTTTGATTATACTACAGTATCTTGCAAGTAGATGCACCTTAATTCTGTTCAATAATTACCAGTATGAAGAACCTGCTTCAGATACAATAAAGTCAACACACTGGGCTATGAGTCAGCCATTTTTATCAGCAGGGTATCAGGCCACTTGGAAACTAAACCACGTACACCCTAAAGGTGCTTTTTTAAAGAGGCACCTGGACTTTCTGGTTTTTCTTTGAAGATGTTCTGTTTCTCATCCATGAAGCTTCTTCAGCTCAGAGTTGAAGAAGCTTATTGGATGAGAAGCAAAACATCTTCAAAGAAAAACCAGAAAGTCCAGTTACTTCTTGAAAAAGCACCTTCAGGACAACCATAACCTGGATGACTGAGAATCTCCATAGATATAAACAATGTACAGCTATATGGAATATATTAGGTCTGACGGAAGCTGACATCATTTGAGTGAAATGGGGCAAGGAATTAAATGAAGCACCACTACTGCAGTTTTCATGACTTAAACAAGACTCTAATGTACAAGTAGTCCTCACTTACTAATCACAGTTACTAAGTGATATAGTCATAAAGTGAAACATCACACGATAGTTCCACTGCAGTCATTAACCAAATCACCTCAGGTTGTTAAGCAAAATGGCATGTGACTTTTGTGACTTCCTGCCATTTTCCACAATGATTCTGCTTGTTGGAAACAAGCTGAGAAGGTAACAATGGATGTTGCAATAGCTGCAAGTTCAGGGATTGGTCTTAAATATACCTTTTCACTGTTGTCGTAACTCTGAACTATTACTGAATGAAGCAATTGCTAAGTGAGGACTATCTGCAGTAGTTGAATTTCTTCCTGTACAAATAAAATATCTGAAGTGTCTACCCATTATATTGTAATGATACTGGAAATTACTATGTGTTTGCTTTTAAACACTATGACTTTGCTCAAGTTGTCTCTCTTTCTGATCTCTGCCCACCCCACTCTCATTCTCCTTTCTCTCTCACACACAGAAACAATCTATCTGATTTGAGTCGTTCAGTATATCACCAGTTTCAATTTCTGGGTCAATATCGAAAGTGTCATTTCCAGGGCTGATAATTCCTCTCTTGTAGAAGTAATGACATATTGCCATGGGCGTCTCTTCTGATCCTTTCTTTTCGTAGGCGTGATTCCCAACCAAAATAGCACGCAGCTGTAAGAACTAAGCGACAAGGTACAACCAGTTAATGGAGCGGCCTGATAATTAAAACTGAACTAATTGGAGACGCAAGAGAATGTCTGCGATGGAACATACTGCTTTTCAGATTTATTGATCTCATGAATAGAATTACAAAGATTAAGGTTCAAATAAAACTTGGTCAAATGGATTCAGTCATAGAAAACCTCATTTTTATGGGCCAATTGCCTGTGTTACCTTTATCTCATGAGGTTATTATGGAATTAAAAGGTCTGCATCTCTTGCCTCATTAGAGCCAATGCAAGCTCTATGGTATAGGAAACCAATGTGATTTTCCTTCCATTCATATCTGTTTACATATAATGACTTGGCTTTTTTCAAGCTTAGTTTAGGTTCAGTGTACAATGTTTTATAAAATACTAGCTGAAAACCCAGCGCTACACAGGTATTTATAGACGTCAAAGCATTTGTCTGACAGGGAGCCATTGAGAAGGGTCTTTTTGCCCCCTACTCCCATGCCTATTACCCCTGCCCTCCCCCTTCCCCCTCCCATGCGATCTTCTTTCCTGCTCTTTCTACAATCTTGGCACTTTGCCCCAAATCCACCAGGGGGCTTTGTCTGCCTCTGACAGGGAGTCATTGAGAGGGGCCTTTCTTCCCCCTACCCCCATGCCCATCACCCCTGTCCTGTCCCTCCCCACTCCAATGCACTCCTCTTTCCCACCCTTTCTACAATCATGGCACTTTGGCCCACCTTCTATCAAGAGAAGGGAATATCAGGTGCTTTCCCATTGGTCCAGTGGAGGGCGAATGTCATGGCTGGCTTTCCAGAGGAAGCTGTGACAGAAGTGACATCACAGACAATGTCCACACTAGGATGCTGCACTCGCTCTCATTAATGGCCCAGGTGTTTCAGAGTTATGCTGGAACACATATACACACTAAGGGGTGCTAGGGTGTCTTACTCCCACAGTATTTGTTTCCAGAGGGTAAATCATCTGTGTACCAAGTTTGTTTAAAATTGCTTAAGCCATTCCAGACTTATGCTGGAACATACAGCCGATAGATAGATAGATAGATAGATAGATAGATAGATAGATAGATGGATGGATGGATGGATGGATGGATGGATGGATGGATGGATGGATGGATAGATAGATAGATAGATAGATAGATAGATAGATAGATAGATAGATAGATAGATAGATATTACCTGGTTTATTGCAAAAGAGATCTGGTCATAGACCTCTGTTTGCGTGTACACTGCATAGGTGTCATCCATGCTGTCCATATAGCCTTTCAGGAATAGATGCTTAAAGGATACCGTGTTTTCTTCTTTAAATGTAACCACCATTTGATTGCTTAACCCAAAAACTACAAGCTGAAAATATCAATAGAAAGGGAATTCTTCAGCTAAAATACTCAAAAAGTCCATTCTGACCACAAGTACATTACATTTTATAATTGATGGAGTATTCGTAGCTTCCGTATCTTTCAGAGTATAAGACACACTGGAGTGTAAGACGCGCCTTAGTTTCGGTATTCATCTGGCTAGTATCAGGTATTCATCTGGCTAGTGTTCTTAGTCAATTCAGCTTCAACACATTATTTTATCCTCTGGTTAGGGCTGAAAAAGCCTTTTTCAGAGGGGGTAGGAATGAAAGCAAGCCTGCAAAGACTTAGGGCTGGAAAAAACCTTCTTCGGAGGGCATAGGAAGCAGAGAAGATTGTCAGCACCTTGCTAGGGCTGGGGAAAAAAGCTTTGAAAAAGTAACATTCAAAGTATAAGTCACACCCAAATTTTCAGCCTCTTTTAGGGAGGAAAAGGGTGCCTCTTATCTGTATATTTTGAAAATTTACCACCATTCCCTACTCATTCTCTTGGTAGTTTCATTTTACTCTGAGAGTGTGAAAGGTAAATAAATCAGGAATTGAACATATAGGGAAAAAAAGCTGGGTACCATCCCTCTGATTCTATAACTTTTATTTTCATTCAGTGGTCAAAGACTCCTCCTATATTTATGTAACTGTATTCTTGTTATACTTATAATTTAGCCCAGTTCAATATCACGACTATTTTATTCTTTTTAATCTTGGATCTGGTTTGCTGAATAAAAACATAATATAATATTAGTATAGTTCATATTGGACATTTTCATACTATATTCTGAACACACAGATTTCCTTATAGTTGGTGAACAATGAGCATTTAATTAGTAGAAGGCTGAAGAGTGACATATATAATAATAAAATGAAACTGCAGGTGTAATCTTGATATTGTTCATTGTCTCCACTTGACTAATAGCCTATTCTGTTCATTACCCCAATCCAGCATCCATCAAATATTTGGACTAAAAGTTCTATAATTCCTTAACGAGATAGCTATGTTAGCTGGCACTTATGAAAGTTCTTTTGCAACACAGATGAAGAACATTATTTATTATTTATTTATTTATTATTTGGATTTGTATGCCGCCCCTCTCCGAAGACTCGGGGCGAACATATGATGAAGATACATATAACATTATTAAATTTGTCAATACTAAATACTTGACAAAAATATTTTCTTCCAAAATATTCAGTGTGTAAGAACACAGGTAATTTCAATACTTACAGATGGTCCTTGATTTACAATCACAATTATGACCAACATTTCTCTTTGCTAAAGAAGGCAATTATTACATGAGTTGTACCTGATTTTATTTTAAAAAATGGGGGGGGGCATGGTTTTTAAATGAATCACTGCAGTAATTGATTGAATTATGCGGTTGCTAAATAAATCCAGCTTTCCCTATTGACTTTGCTTGTTGGAATGACTTTGCTTGTTGGAAGCCAGCTGGAAAGATTGCAAATGCAGGTCACATGTTTCTAGGATGCTGCAACCATCATTAGTATATGCTGGCTGTCAAGCGCCCAAATTCTAATCATATGACCATGCCCTTGTAACTTTAGACAGTTGCTAAACAAATGGTTATAAGTCGAGGACTGCCTGTATTAAGGTCTGAAAGTTTCAAATACCAACCGTACAGATGGTTCTAAAAACACAAGTCTCTAAAGAAGCAGTAAATCAGAGGTTGACACTCAACTGGTTATAATTTCTTGAATTTATATAGCAGTAGCTAAAAATGTGTAAGTAATAATTGTACTGCAGCTGTGTATCTCACCTGGATAGTGACCATAGCTATTTTCAGAATTTGTATGCCCAGCTTCCACGGTTTCCTTCCTCGGGCCCAGAATTTTTCACAGGGATTCATAAAGAAAAATTTAAGTTTTCTTCTTAAGTGATCTTCCAGAAGCTGGTACATTGATGCATGATGTTTTACACTGTATAAATGTCCATCATCCTGAGTACTGCAGCTGCCTACAAGCAGGATTTTCCATTGCTGGAACAGAAAAAAACATTAGCAATATTGGAATGATTAACCAAAAATGCTATGCATGTATTTGTGAGCATATCTAAAACTCAAGGTGTGATTGTCTCCTTTAACAATGAGAGTTTCAACTCCAAACTACAAGTATTACAGCACCTTCCATGCCAACGTATAGCTCATCGATGTTATTTCATCAACTAATCACAGCAGTGAAAAAGATATTAACAGTGAAGAAAAATGAGTTCTCCCATAGTTCTCATGTTCCTATCATAGAAAGCATTATTTTTGGAACCAAACATAAGGAGGTTTTTGTCGAAGAGACGGAGTAACGACACGGATACAAGAGCTGGATTTAAAACTGGGTCATTTTTATTAAAATAAATTAGCATAATTTATTCAACTAAATTAGCATAAATTAACATATCTAATTATGACCCAAACAATGGACCTGCAGGGTCAAACAATTGCTTCCGGGGCGGAAAATGACGTCACATAAACTTCCTGGGCAACATATGGGCGTAGCTCCATGCTAGTCCAGGTGAGGGACCCCTCCCTCACCTGAGACCCTGCCATGCACTTGCATGAGGGGGATCCCGCCGGCTAACCCCTAACGGGGGACTTAAAGGTGCGGGACCCAAAGACAGGTTCTCCCCAACTGCTCAGGTCGCTTCCACCACAAGCTTGGAGAGAACCTGTCAATCATCCCCAAAGATGTCCAACGGAGAACACGCAGTTGCTAAACCACCACCCAGTTTTCCGCCCCTAACCTGCCACGGAGCGGGGGTCAGATCTCTATCTTGGCCCCCCGACTCCCCCCTCTAACTGCGCCAGCTCACGCAGAGGCCACTGCAGGTCCTGTAAGAAAAATGGTGTTCCTCTGTTCTGACAGAGGAAGACCAGCAGCCAGGTAAAGCCACAGCTGCTCTATGGTGATGCGGGGATGGGCCACTACCACCCCGCCTAACTCTGTGACTACCGTACCCAGGGCCTTAATAACTCCCCGTCTAACCCGGTGAAGGGACCTAAGGGAAATGGCGTCCCACCAAGCGATCCCCGGGAGGATCTTGACCACACCACTTGCGTGGAGGGCCGCACAGTGTGAAGCCACCGCAGGCATCGCGAGCCTGGCAGATCCAAAGTAGACCCCCAGGCCCACACAGGTCCTTGCCACCGAGGTGCAAGACCCACCACCTGGGCGCCGCAATGGGAGGCAGCCCTCCCAGTACCAACTGGGCGCAGCAATGGGATGCCACCCTCCCAGCACCAACTGGGCGCAGCAATGGGATGCCGCCCTCCCAGCACACATCCAGGCGCAGCAATGGGATGCCGCCCCCGGCACCAACTGGGCGCAGCAATGGGATGTCGCCCTCCCAGCACCAACTGGGCGCAGCAATGGGATGCCGCCCTCCCAGCACACATCCAGGCGCAGCAATGGGATGCTGCCCTCCCAGCACCAACTGGGCGCAGCAATGGGATGCCACCCTCCCAGCACACCTCTGAGCGCAGCAATGGGATGCCGCCCCTGGCACCGACTGGGCGCAGCAATGGGATGCTGCCCTCCCAACACCACCTGGGCGCAGCAATGGGATGCCGCCCTCCCAACACCACCTGGGTGCAGCAATGGGATGCCGCCCTCCCAGGAAGAACTGGGCGCAGCAATGGGATGCCGCCCTCCCAGCACCGCCTGTGCGCAGCAATGGGATGCCGCCCTCCCTGGACCACCTGGGCACAGCAATGGGATGCCGCCCTCCCAGGACCAACTGGGCGCAGCAATGGGATGCCGCCCTCCCAGCACCGCCTGGGCGCAGCAATGGGATGCCGCCCTCCCAGCACCAACTGGGTGCAGCAATGGGATGCCACCCTCCCAGCACACATCCAGGCGCAGCAATGGGATGCCGCCCCTGGCACCGACTGGGTGCAGCAATGGGATGCTGCCCTCCCAGCACCAACTGGGCGCAGCAATGGGATGCTGCCCTCCCAGCACACCTCTGAGCGCAGCAATGGGATGCCGCCCCTGGCACCGACTGGGCGCAGCAATGGGATGCCGCCCTCCCAACACCACCTGGGCGCAGCAATGGGATGCCGCCCTCCCAACACCTCCTGGGCGCAGCAATGGGATGCCGCCCTCCCAGGACCAACTGGGCGCAGCAATGGGATGCCGCCCTCCCAGCACCGCCTGTGCACAGCAATGGGATGCCGCCCTCCCTGGACCACCTGGGCGCAGCAATGGGATGCCGCCCTCCCAGGAGCAACTGGGCGCAACAACGGGATGCCGCCCTCCCAGCACCGCCTGGGCGCAGCAATGGGATGCTGCCCTCCCAGGACCACCTGGGCGCAGCAATCTGATGCCGCCCTCCCAGCAATAGCGGTAGAAACGCCCGTCCCACCGCACACCCCATCTCCCCCGCCAGACAACAAGGACCCAGCCGCCACGACAGCAGGGTCCCCACCCCCGACGGTACCTTGTTGCTGAGTGGTCTCGGAACGCTCATGACCCAAAGCAACACCGGCGGTTGCATCCTGGCGGGGTTGAATAGAAGGGGACCAAAGGGGAACCTGGCCTTACCCCGGACCCTCAACAGGCCGTTCATACCCTAAAACAGGCCGTTGACCGCCAGCGGTCGACTTCCCCGAATCCTCCGTATCGAGAACGCCGTTACCGCACTAATGGCAAACTTCCAGCAGACTTGGTAGATAAATTCACAGTAACAGAATTTAAACATGCCTGGGATAAACATATATCCATCCTAAGATAAAATACAGCAAATAGTATAAGGGCAGACTAGAGGGACCAAGAGGTCTTTTCCTGCCGTCAGACTTCTATGTTTCTATATAAATATATTAAATAATTTTAACCATAATTATCAGTCTCAGTATTATTATTATTTTTGTTTTGTTTTACACCATGGTTCTTATTTTACACATGAAGGAAACCGGGGCCGCCCAGGCCCCAAAAGAGGGCAGCAAATGGTTTCTGCCCAAACAGGCAGCGCAGCAGCAGGAAGCTGCCGCCAAGGGCCTAACCGCCCTCCGAACAGGGCCCACGAACCCGGGGGGGGGGGCCGCACACGCGAGCCCTCCGCCCGATCCCCCACGTTCCCGAGGGGGCGACCAGAACGATCCCCCCCGGACAAAATAGAGGGGGCAACAGCCGAAAACGGCACAAGGCCCAGCCTCCCCGCCGGACCCGAAGCCCCGGACCACTCCACGAGCCTCCGATGAGGCTCTCAAGATGGCGGCCGCAACACACAGCCGCCTTTTACTAAGCGGGGGGGGGCTCACGCCGGACTCCAGCCTAGAGCCTGTATGCTGCCCGAGAGCTCCAAGTGGAAGAGGGGCAGACCGCAGGCCTCAGATGGGCTGCTCCAGCTGCTCGCGACGAGCTGCAGCCTCCTCAAGCCTCCGACGAGGCTTCCAAAAGCGGTGGCCGCCCACACAGCCGCCGAAAGAGGCTCCAAGAGCAGACAGCCATGTGTCTGCTCTTCTGACGTGGTCCGGGCGAACAGGCTTGGCCCAGGGCCTGCAAACCCTTAAATAGGGCCAGCAAGCCCCGCCCGGACCATGCAGCATGTCAGGCCATGTAGGCCTGACTCTCGGCCGAAATCTCGTCTCACGAGATTTCGGCCGAAAACAAAATGGCGGCCGCCATGGGGAGTCCGGTGTCTCCCCCGACCCTCCGACAAACGCTGCCGGCGGTAAGTCGCCGGCGCTATTTCCATAAACACATTATTTTGTTTATCAGTTTTCCTGTTAAGATTTTACAGGATATTGTTTCAAGAGTTATTTCTCAAAAAAAATCTTCCACATTTCTCCCATCCTCCCCCTCTCTTACATGCACATTTATCCTTGGCTCTTGCTTGATTTCTGCACCATCATAAAATGGCTTAGAATCACGGCTTCTGAATGGTCTAGAAGTCCAATAATGAATAACTGTGGGTTCTTTAAGACATGTGTATTATATGGAACTCCATTCTATGTCTTACCGTCATACAGATCACACTTTCAGAGAAATGTCACAGAACCAATTTTTAAATCCAATTCCTTGAAATGCTGTGAGCTAAGAAACTTTAGCACATTGAGGGAGTTCCATAAACTTCCTGGGCTTTTTAGTATTAGGAACCCTAGAAATTACAATATATTCTGTTTGCTCTTAGAGTACAGATGTCACAGAATCTGCTTAAACTTCCTTCTAGTTCTATTGACCCTCTAGTTCCACAGAAGGCATGTGAATTATTTAGTTCTGTATTTGCAACATTGGCCTTAATGTATTACAAATTGTTGGTAGAGGACAACAACAATGTTAAAAGCAGGTGTAGCTCCATTCCAAAATAAGTGTGCTCAGAGGCAGGTCTCTCATCTGAAAAATTGAGCTTTCTTCCATTCATGTCTGGGTAGAAAGACAATAGATAGGAAGTAGATCCACTGTGAGAATGAAGACAAGATATTATCAACATCTTCAATACTGAAGATACCAGAAAACCAGATTAACTAACATTGTCTGGCATTACCAATCATTCCACATGGCATAATTACTGGTAAACGTAAAGGAGGTTTTGAGCATGGTGATCTATCGGAGGTTCAGTGTGAAATCTCATTTGCACTATATGGATCAAAAATCATAGAGTGTGTGGATGGTGAATGGACACTCTTACCAACATGCACAGGTAAGAAGCAGCTGCCTGAAAGATGTGTTCACAAGAAGAAATATGAGCAGACAGACTTGTAAATGTAACATGGTATTTTATTGTACTTATCTGGGAGGGGGAGTGGTGGTGGGAGTGTTCCATGGTGTGTAAACTGGAATCTTCCTTTAAAACAGATTCCAATACATTAGAAGAGAATGGAAGGGGTTATTTTCCAGTGTTTAAGTAACAAAATTATAGAGGAATTAAATTATATTCTGATTTATTCTAATAATCTCATGAGTCATGAATATATTCCTGTACTTAATTCTAACACTCGAGTCTTTTTTCCTCACAACAGGAAGTAATAATTGAGAGTTGTCCTCCTCTTTGTAACATTTCCATGGCTCCATGAGAACAAATGGTAAAATCAGACATGGTTAGAGGTAGCATGATATTCAGAAAATTTGTGATATTTCCAAAAATGTATTGGAAATGTGGGCTTAATGTAGCTAGTTGGTTCACCAAATCATATTAGAAGTACCATAACAGGTTTAAGACTTCAATGTTGAAAATTAAATGATAACTTGACAACTTGATAACTTGACAAGAAATTGCAGCAAATGATTCAAATAATTAGCAATACAAATATTTAAGTTATGGTAATACAGTTGTATCGGAACCAGCAGGAAGGGTGTGGGTTTTACAGCCAGTTAACATGTTCCATTGGAAAATGTAATTTATGATACACCTTGGGGGGAGACAGGATCACGGGGGTCCATGAATTACATGTGGTCAGAGCTGACTCTCTGTGAAGTTTCCGAAAGATGCCCTAATTAATTCATGAGTCTTGAGCAAAGTTTCAAAAGAAATCCAGTCATTTATTAGGAGTAATATTGCAGCAATTACTCCAGTGAAGTCAGCTTTGACCCCATGTAATTTATGGGTCTTCATGACCCTGTCCCTCCACTCCCAGCTACATGTGACATAAATCACATTCTCCAATGGAACACGCTGGCTGACTGTAAAACCCACACTCCTCCTGCTGGCTCTGGTAGCCTGGGATACAATCTGTAGAAAGGCATGTTTGGAATGTATTCTTGGTTGAGGCAGCTGAGCAGCTCTGTCAGTGCTCCCCACATTACTACTTAGGGCAACTTGAAAACTGGTCTGGAAAGCTTTGCAAGTTGACATCAGTACGAATTGAGTGTTAGCTGGAATATGGATGTTCACATATATTTTCCTCCTCCATTTGGTCAGAACTTTCTGTTACAGATATTAAAGGTCTCTAACAAAACTGAAAAAATAAAAACTGTCAGTAATTTTTATATTGATTGATTGTTTGATAACAAGGGCAAATTGTTAGAAGAAGCTAAATTATTAATACCTTTATGTAGTAATTCCTTTTTCTGCTGCTTTCAACAGAGGAATCAAAAACAGGTGGACGACCTCCAATAATTAGAAACGGATTTGTTGATGATGTTGAGTCATTCATATACAGGCATGGTGACACTGTGAAATACAAATGCAATCGACAACATGCCATTATTGGGACTAACCCAGCTAAGTGTCTTCATGGACAGTGGGAAGTACCATCATGTCTTGGTAATCTAGAGTGTTATGATTGAACCTATAGAAATGAATTTTAAGCTTATCTTGGAACAGCATTAATTATTGACATGATTGCTCAGAAGTGTGATTCAGCAGGATAACAATGGGAACTGCCAGTGTGGTTATTTTTTCTGTCTGATCTCTGTTTAAATGGGATTTTCACAGGATCTATGAAAAAGAAAGATTTTAATGCTTTTGAAAATGATTCAATTCAAACGTAATCCTGATGGGATTATGTTGATTCATAGAAATGGCCTCCAATGATAAAAGTGTTAGGTGGCTCTTCTAGTACATGGTAAAACCAAATGATCCAGGTTATAATTACTGGTTCAAGTTTACTGGTACCTCATCTTTGTAGTGAAAAACTGGCAGATTCTAAAATGCAAATTCAGTGCAGTGCAAATTCAGTGGTGAGAAAAGTAAGGTTTTATCTTTGGACAAGAACAATCAAATGGCTAGGTATAAAATATGTGGCATGTAGTTCAATAACATTAATTTTTAGAGGGATATAGGAGTCTCAATGGACAATCACTTAAATATGAGCCAGTGGTGTGCAGCAGCTGCTAAAAAAGCCAATGAAGTCCTAGGCTATATCAATAGAGCAATATTATCAAGGTCACATGAAATACTAGTACAGCTTTATACTACTTTGTTAAGACATACTTGGAATACTGCATTCAGTTTTTTTTTTACCATAATAGAAAAAGATGTTGAAACTCTAAAGAGGATATAGAGAAGAGTAGCAAAAAAAGTTCATGTGGCTCAGGAGAGGTGAAGATCACACACACTCCTTCAATGTTCCTTTTACACAGAGTTATGAAAAAAAATCTTTCCAATAGCTGCTAGGTATCTTGGCTGTTCTGACACTTTATTGATTGATTGATTTTGTCCAATACACAATGAGAGTTTTAGTGGGTAAGCACATAGTAAAATACACGATGAAGGTTATACAGGATGTACTCATAGTAAAATATATCTAAGATAGAATAGAAGAGAAGTTATAGGAATAGAACATATCAATGAAAGAATAGAAGAAGAGATATAAGAATAGAAGAAAGGTATAGGAGATATAGGAGAGCAATAGGACAGGGGACGGAAGGCACTCTAGTGCACTTGTACTCATCCCTTACTGACCTCTTAGGAATCTGGATAGGTCAACCGTGGATAATCCAAGGGTAAAGTGTTGGGGGTTGGGGAGGACACTATGGAGTCAGGTAATGAGTTCCATGCTTCAACAACTCGGTTACTGAAGTCATATTTTTTACAGTCAAGTTTGGAGCGGTTAATATTAAGTTTAAATCTATTGTGTGCTTTTGTGTTGTTGTGGTTGAAGCTGAAGTAGTCGTCGACAGGCAGGACATTGCAGCATATGATCTTGTGGGCAATACTTAGATCTTGTTTAAGGCATCTTAGTTCTAGGCTTTGTAGGCCCAGGATTGAAAGTCTAGTCTCGTAGGGTATTCTGTTTCGAGTGGAGGAGTGAAGGGCTCGTCTGGTGAAGTATCTTTGGACATTTTCAAGGGTATGAATGATTGAGATGCGATTTGGGTTCCAAATGGATGAACTGTATTCGAGGATGGGTCTGGCGAAAGTTTTGTAAGCTCTGGTAAGTAGTGTGAGATTGCCAGAGCAGAAGCTACGTAGGATTAGGTTTACAACACTTGAAGCCTTCTTGGCTATGTTGTTGCAGTGGGCTTTGGCACTTAAATCTTTTATTATTAATATATCGCGGTCTTTAACTGAGTGGGGGTGGATATGGTGCTTCCTATTTTGACTGCTTGTTGTCTGTTTGACAGGAATGCTATAATCCAGCTGTGGAGGCATCCTGAGATGCCATAGGATTTGAGTTTTAGGAGTAGTTTGTCATGGACCAATGAATCAAAGGCTTTGCAGAAGTCAATATAAATTGCATCTATAGATTTCCCTTGATCTAGATGAGTTGTACATATATTTTTGAAGTGGAGAAGCTGCAGGTTGCAGGATAATTTTTTTCTGAATCCAAATTGTTTGTTAGAGAGCAAGTTATTAGTTTGTAGATGGAGAGTAATTGATTTGTTTATAATTGATTCCATGACTTTACATGAGATGCAGCATAATGATATTGGTCTGTAGTTATCGACAAGAGAAGGGTCTCCTTTTTTGAAGATGGGGATGACCATTGCTTTCGACCATAGCTTAGGAAGTATGCTGGTTCTGAAGGATTTTTCAAAAATTATGCTTAGTGGTTCAGCTATGGCAGAAAAGACCTTTTTTAGGAAGTAAGCACATAGACCGTCTAGTCTGACTGATAGAGAAGGTTTATGGTCACGTAATGCTTTTTCAACTTGGTCTTCAGTGAATTCTACTTGGGTTAGGTCGTTGAGGGAGTTTGAGGTGCGATTGATGACATTGGGGGATGAGCCATTGCTGTTAACAAAGACAGAGACAAAGCAAAAGTTGAGGAGGTTAGCTTTGGGTGAGTCATCGTGCTTTTCTTTGTTGTTGGGTCCTTTGAGAGGTGGGATAGGTCTAGAGTCTTTGAGTTTATTGTTGACAAAGTTGTAGAAAGCTCTATTAGATTTGGTGCTTAAGAGGTTTTCCTCTTGTTTGCTGTAGTAGTTAAGGCATTCTGCTTTTATTTGATTGCAAATGCTTTCATATCGGCTTTTGAAGTTGGAAACTTGTCCTTTTTTTGTTTTTCTCCAGAAAGATTTTTTTCTTGTTTGTAATTTTCTTATTAAGATGGGGAGGGTGTTTTTTTTTTTTGTGGTACATGTTAGAGGTACATGAAGTCTGATAATAATTTTCATTTCAAGTAGGAATGTGTTGTAGAGGTCATCAGTGGTGTAGCAATCAGAGAATAGAGTTTTTCAGTTTAATGTTGAGAGGTGGGCTTCAATGAGTTCGTAGTTCGCTTTTTTGAAATTGAATTTTGATGTTGTATTATTTTGGTGGATCGTAGTGTGGCTTAGGTTGAGAGTGAAGTTTATCATGCTGTGGTCACTGTTGGAAAATGGTTCTGTTATTTGTAAACCATATATTGCACTTTTGCTGTTGCAGAAGATGAGATCCAGACAGTTATCAAGTCTGGTATTGTTAGTTACTAGTTGGTCGAGTCCCAGATAGGTGACGATAATATATATAGTATAATGGATGGTTTCCATGTTGCATTCATTTAAGGACCAGTTAATGTGTGGTAGGTTGAGGTCTCCGAGGAAGATAATGGGGTATGGGCAGTTGCTTGCCCACGTTAGTAATGTGGATAATTTGTTTGCATGTTCGATGTCGTAGTTCTTATCTCAAGTGGCTGCTTAAGGACGAGCAGTCCATAACTATAACACAAGGAGCTATATTCTGTGCAACAGCACTGTGGATTCATCAGAAACACGTGTTTAAACCACTAAAGCAATTTTATACAAATGTGGCAAACCTTTACACTGCTTATTCCTTTCCTTTTTAGTATTAAACAGACTGTAATTGACAGACTGGATGTTATCATAGATAATTTATTATTATAAATTTTGTGTGTGTATAACATTTTTGCTGATAATGAAAAGGGAGGGAGACTAGTAAGATCGAGCTCTTTATACACACACACACAAACTCATACACACACATATGGTCTCTATCTATGACTGTAATAAATTGAATTGAATAGATTAGGGGGCTGGAGTCTAAAAAGATACAATGAACGGATGCAGGAACTGGGTAAGTCTAATCTTAGAAAGAGAAGGAGTAGGAGTGACATGACAGCAGTCTTCCAATATTTGAGAGGCCGTCACAGAGAAAAGGCTGTCACAGAGGGGTCAAAGCTACAGTTTTCATTTTTTAAATTAAACTATTCTACCATAGATTTGGACTCTTATGATCTTCACAATTGGGGAGATCAATAACTGGCAGCCTTGAAATTCAGAATGGGAACAGAAAGGAAAGGGATGAGGTTATCCCTTTTGTTTGTTTGTTTATCAATCCAACCTATATGCCACCTACTTCATTAAGGCCAACTTTCTGGATTACCTGTCTGATGATTGCATCAAATCTAAAATCCTGCATAAGGGATCTGCCATTCAGAATAGAGAACAGATGAATAAAGCAGAAATTAATCAATAAATGTATTTGGAATATGAAGTCAGTCTAGAAGAAGAAGAATGGATTATATAAATAAAGAGAAGAATAATTGATTTATTATACAAATACTCATGTAACAATATTTGAATTGTTAGTTAATCCACGAACATGTACACGTCCACGGTATGCAGACTTTGATCCAACTGTTCCACGTACAAAGCAGTTTAAGACCAGCCAGGTTGCAAAATACCGCTGTGGTTCCAATCTGCATCAAACAAAATGTGTTGATGGATTATGGCTTCCTGAGCCACTGTGTGAAGGTATCGTTTGCATGCTATGTACAAGTTTCTGCTTTCTTCAATAGGGTGATATCAATCCTCTCTAAAAATAAAAGTGGGCACACCTGTGGACTGTCTTTCTATGTAACATCCTTCTCAACAAACCAAGGACAAAAGCAAATACAGCATTAACCCTAAAATCAGTTTGTTTCTTCTAGTGGTGGGTTGCACTTATCCACATACTGGTGCGCTCTGCATGCATCCTCCTGATTTGAGCACGCTTGTGCGCATGCATCCCTCATGCAATTTTGCTTCCACACGTGCGCAGGAAGCAAAAAAGTGCTGAAATCTCATGAGGGGACGTTCACGCTTATGCGATTTTGACATTATTTTCTTCCTCACATGCAAAAAGAAGCAATAAAGCCCTGAAATTCAGAAAAAAAACCAGCACCGGAGTGGTTGCGTGCAAATTGTGCAGTCTGGCAGCTGCTACCAGAACAGAGTCACCTAGCGTATCGGTAAGAATTGGTTTTTTCCATAGCAACTATTCTGTTCCCTTCACAGCAGCAGCTCCACCTCAGGGGTCAACTCAGCTGTAACACAGTTGTGCTGTAGTCTGCATTGGACAGCATACTTTTGTCCACTTTTCCCCATTAAGCAACAATCTAAGTTCAGTGATAAAACTTCATTTGTCACATTACAATGTTATTTGCTTTGAGTCTCTCATGTCTTAAGCAATTGAAGTGAATTTACACAGAATAAAATCATGCAAATCTAATATGGAATTTGTCTTTGATTTTTGGTACTTGCATGCATCTACATCAGATTCTTGGCAAGGTAAAAAATTTCACTGGAATAAATTTCAGAATTTCTGCTGCTTAAGAAGAGCATTGGATCATTATATTGCTCCTAGTTAATTTCAAAATAACTTTACAATGAACGTAAGTCCCTCTCATAAATCAATAAGAAATATATTAAAATAAAATGTAAATATTTTAACATTCAGGCTACAAGGCATTCATCTTCATTCCTTTCCAAAATTGTGATAATCTAGAATACTTTACATTAATTAAATCTTATTTTTGTTCAGTTCATAGAAGAGCAAATATTGTGATGAATAGATAAACTTTGCCTGGATTAGATAAATAATTTATCTGGTTACCTGTCTTTGTGCTAACTGGTGGACTTTCTTCATAGTCTAGTTCAATATCAGCTTGTCTACCTTAATCTAATTTATGATCAATCCTGAAAACATTTTTATAGGTGTCAAAGATCAATACAGTTATTTTTAACTACTGTATTAATGTCACAGCTGCAAAGTTTTGATGGCTCCATCTGCTTCATCAATTGTGGCCTTAAAGTACACAGATCTTGCAACAATGACTCATATCAATGGTATTTGATGTAATTAGGTATTGTTTTAGCTTAGTTTGTGGCTGTTGAATTGGTTTTGACCTTAATGGCTGTTTTGTGAGTGTTTCTAGGTGTAATGTTTAAGGATGAATTCTGAGTACTAGGTGACAGCAAAGAATAATCATCAGAAGAAACAGAAAATTTAAAATGTGCTCCTGAAATATTAGTTTGTGAAAAAACAGATGGGTGGATTTATTTATTTATTTATTTATTTATTTATTTATTTATTTATTTATTTATTTATTTATTTATTCATTCATTCATTCATTCATTTATTCATTTATTTATTTAGTCCAATGCATAATACACATCGAAGAGAATAGATATGTAGTAATATAACTAAAGAAACGAATAGAAGAAAAGATATAAAAGTATAATTTGAAAGGAAGAAAAGATAAATGAGATAAGGAGAGACAATTGGACAGGGGACGGAAGGCACACTAGTGCACTTATGCACGCCTCAAATGTTAGAGAAGATAACAGAAAAGAAAAGATAATAAAAATAGAAAAGATGATAGCTATACTTCTTGTTTTTTTCATTCCCCAGTTGGGTCAATCCTGGCATTCTGTAGGATTGGTGAAAAGGAAAGTCTATGTGGCTTCTCTATCGATATCATTTTCTGATGAAATTCATTGGTTTCCAAAAGATTATCAGTATCAATTCCAGGTGTTGATCTATATATTTTGGAAGTCACAGTCAGCCAAGGACAAGGTGCTCAACTTCCATGAAACAAGGGGAGAGGAATGAGATATAAAGTATAAAACCACAATTTCTCAGTAGTAGCACCAGCTTTCTAGAATAGCATTTTTCTTAAGAAAAATGTTTCAAATTGATTTCTTTCACAAACTATTTATGGATTAATTGCATGCCCTGTATTTTAGATGTATTGTTAAGGTGCTGATCTGCTTGCTATTTAACTTTGAAAGTGATTAATTTTTGCATGCTGTTTAATTCTTACCATAAATGTTTATCTGTAAAACATTGCCAAACAAACAAATATCTGCAGTCATTTTCTGCTTTTCATAATGCAAATACTGACTGGTAGGGGTAAGGATAGAAGCCTATGGGTCAACAGACTAATTAGGGCTGTGGTACCCAAAACTACATCCCTAGCCTCACATGGGGACATCAACAGTCAAGAAAAATGAGATCACAACTATCTCCATCCTCAGTTGCGAAAGAGAGAAAAATATCATAGGCAAATGTATGGAAAACTACCAAACAACTGAAGAGCATCACAAATAGCACCGGCAGACTTACCGGCCGGTGCCTTTTGCAGGAGGGTCGGGACGGCACGGACACATGGCAGCCGCCATCTTGGATCTCGGCTGAAGTCTCGCGAGATTGCGAGACTTCGGCCGAGAATCAGGCCAGTGTGGCCTGATTGCTGACGTGGCCGGGCGGGGCTTGCCAGCCCTATAAAAGGGCGTGCAGGCCCGGGTTCAGCCTGTTTCGCCCAGACCACGTCAAAAGAGCAGACACGTGGCTGTCTGCTCTTGGAGCCTCTTTCGGCGGCCGCATGGGTGGCTGCCGCTTTTGGAAGCCTCGTCGGAGGCTTGGGGAGGCTGCCGATCATTGGAGCAGCTGGGCGAAAGCCCCATCCGAGGCCCTAGTAAGAGGCGGCCGCGGGTTGCGGCCGCCATTTTGGAAGCCTCATCGGAGGCTCGTGGACCGGTCCGGGGGCTTCTGGTCCGGCGGGGAGGCTGGGCCTTGTGCCGTTTTTCGTCTGTTGCCCCCTCTTTCGCAATGGGGGGGATCGTTCTGGTAGACCCCTTGGGACGTGGGGGCTCGGGCGGAGGGCTCGCGTGTGTGGGGCCCCCCCGGTTCGTGGCCCCTGTACTGAGGGCAGTTGGGCCCTTGGTGGCAGCTTCCTGCTGCTGCGCTGCCTGTCAGTGAATGATTTCGTTCCTGACGGACTTTGTTCAGTCCGGCACGCATCCTTTGATGCGGCCGTGGCCATGGTAAGGGAGTATGGGGTTGGAGCCCCTATGGATAAATGCGACATTAGGTCAGCATCCCGGCTCCTCCCCATACACCCAGACGGCTTCGAGCTGTTGGGCTTCCATTTCAAAGGTGGTTTTTTATGTGGACAGGGCTTTACCCATGGGTTGCTCTGTCTCGTGCTCTCTTTTGGAGAGCTTGAGCACCTTCTTGGAGTGGGCGCTCGGGAGGCGCAGTTGTCTGGGCTCGGTCGTTCACTACCTTGAGGGATTCTTGGTGGCGGGGACTGCGCATTCAGAGCAATGCTTTGCTCTAATGCGGGACTTCGAAGCCCTTTGCGCTCTGCTGGGGGTGCCTTTAGCCTCTGCGGGGACCGAGGGCCCCGCCACCAAGATTACCTTCCTCGGTATTGAATTGGACTCGGAGGTGCAATCTTCTAGATTGCCCCTGGATAAGTTAACTAAAATCAGGGATACCCTTGGTACGGTTCTGGGGCTGCGGGAAGGTCTCTCTTCGGCAGCTCCGGGAACTAGCTGGGATACTTACTTTTGCCCGCCGGGTCGTGGTGCTGGGCAGGGTTTTTTCTAGGAGGTTATATGCTGCGATGAAGGGGCTCCGTTTGCCCCATCATCGTACCCGCTTATGTGCAGGGGTCAGGGCGGACCTCTGCGGGTGGCGGGGGTGCTTAGAACATTAATGGGTTGTCTTTTTGGAGGCAAGAGCTTCTTTTGGAAGCTGAATTGCAGTTGTGTTCTGATGCTGCAGGGACTTGTGGCTTTGGGTTGTGTTAGGTGACCAGTGGTGCTTGTCTGCGTGGCCTCCAGAATGGAGGGCCTCTTTATTGGTCAAGGATTTGACCTTTTTTGGGAGCTCTTCCCCTTGATAGGGGCCCTAGAGCTTTGGGGTGAGCAGTTTGGGGGCAAGACTGTGCATTTTTGGTGTGACAGCCTAGTGGTTGTCCATGTTGTGACCGCGCTGTCCTCTAAGAGTGACAGGGTCATGCGGCTTGTCTGCCATTTTTGTGCACAGGTCCTTGTCCCTGAACACATTGTTTTAGCATCCCATGGCTGCGCCCAGTTGGTGCTGGGAGGGCGGCTTCCCATTGCTGCGCCCAGTTGGTGCCGGGGGCGGCATCCCATTGCTGCGCCTGGATGTGTGCTGGGAGGGCAGCATCCCATTGCTGCGCCCAGTTGGTGCTGGGAGGGCGGCATCCCGTTGCTGTGCCCAGGTGGTACTGGGAGGGCTGCATCCCATTGCGGCGCCCAGGTGGTGGGTCTTGCACCTCGGTGGCAAGGACCTGTGTGGGCCTGGGGGTCTATTTAGATCTGCCAGGCTCACGAAGCCTGCGGTGGCTTCACACTGTGCGGCCCTCCACGCAAGTGGTATGGTCGAGATCCTCACGGGGATCGATTGGTGGGACGCCATTTCCCTTAGGGCCCTTCACCGGGTTAGACGGGGAGTTCTTAAGGCCCTGGGTACGGTAGTCAGAGAGTTAGGCGGCATGGTAGTGGCCCATCCCCGCATCACCATAGATCATCTGTGGCTTTACCTGGCTGCTGGTCTTCCTCTGTCAGAACAGTGGAACACCAATTTTCTTACAGGACCTGCAGTGGTCTCTGCATGAGCTGGCGCAGTTAGAGGGGGGAGTCGGGGGGCCAAGATACAGATCTGACCCCCACTCCGTGGCAGGTTAGGGGCGGGAAAATGGGTGGTGGTTTAGCAACTGCGCATTCTCCCTTGGGCATCTTTGGGGATGATTGACAGGTTCTCTCCAAGCTCGTGGTGGGGGCTACCTGAGCAGTTGGGGGGAACCTGTCTTTGGGTCCCGCACCTTGAAGCCCCCGGGTAGGGGTTAGCCGGCGGGACCCCCCTCATGCAAGTGCATGGCAGGGTCTCAGGTGAGGGAATGGTCCCTCAGCTGGACTAGCATCGAGATACGCCCATATGTTGCCCAGGAATATTTATTGCTACATCATTTCCGCCCCGGAAGCAATTGTTTGACCCTGCAGGTCCATTGTTTGGGTCATAGTTAGATATGTTAATTTATGCTAATTTAGTTGAATAAATTATGCTAATTTATTTTAATAAAAATGACCCAGTTTAAATCCAGCTCTTGTGTCCATGTCATTACTCCGTCTCTTCTGCAAGACTATTTGTCTGCTCTCCTACAAAGCCATTTACCAACTGGATGCAGCAAATTTCATTGTATAACTCAACTGAAATCCTGACTTAAAGAAGCCCTGATAATTTATCATGCAAATATAATTAGAATTTAAATCTCTTTGTGATTATGGCATCTCAATCACAATAGAGATTAAACAAGAGATTTGACATAAATCCTCCTAAGAAAATATTTAGGATTTATTTTCTTTGGGTGAAATAGAAATGAGATAATTTTCAGCTCTAATTCTAATCAAATTTTAATTATAAGATGTTTTGTTAAAGGAACCTGTCCTCCACCACCTCAACTTCCCAATGCCATCAATGTAGCAGATATGAAAATCTATGGGAGTGGAGAAGAAATCAGCCTTAAGTGTCAAGAACATTTCCTTCTTCGTGGCCCACAAAAAATAAAGTGTGAAAATGGAAAATGGCAAACACCCCCACGCTGTCTTGGTTTGTATGCTCAGTTTTGCCTTTATTTTAAAGAAACTGGACATTACAGATAAAGTGTAAGAAGCAAAAGTGCGGGAGAACATTCAGAGCATGGCTTATGGAATTCTTCACAGCCATTTATCCACAGTGGCCTCTGTATATGTGTGTGCAGTATTCCAAGCGACAAATCAGGTTCTTTGCACATTGTAGATGCTGCCTTCTTCTCTCTCTGAGAGTTAGATCAGGGTTGGTACATGGATGCTAAAACTATTTCTGGTTTGATCTGTGTCTGTATATGGTGGTGAGCATAGGGGATGTATATGCTCTATACCGGTGATGGCAAACCTATGACACGAGTGCCACAGGTGGCACGCAGAGCCATATCTGCTGGCACGTGAGTGGTTGCCCTAGCTCAGTTCCAACGTGCATGTGTGTGCCAGCCAGCTGATTTTTGCCCAACATAGAGGCTCTGGGAGGGCGTTTTTGGCTTTCTTAGAGCCTCTGGGGGGATGGGGAGGGAGATTTTACTCTCCCCTGGCTCCAGGGAATAATAATAATAATAATAATAATAATAATAATAATAATAATAATAATAATAATAATAATAATAATAATAACAACAACAACAACAACAACAACAACAACAACAATAATAATAATTTATTAGACTTGTATGCCGCCCCTCTCTGAAGACTCAATCAAGTCGTTGGAGCCTATTGGGCCCACCAGAAGTTGGGAAACAGATTGTTTCTGACCTCCAGAGGCCCTCCAGGGGGCAAGAGAAGCTGTTTTGCTCTCCCCAAGCATTGAATTATGGGTGTGGGCACTCGTGCATGTGTGATAGTGCATGCCCACGCTCTTTCGGCACCCAAGGGAAAAAAAAGTTCGCTATCACTGCTCTATACACTCCATTATGCATCACATGACCAAGAGGCAGCCGCTTACGATGGAAGGGTTGGCAGCAACGTGAGTCTTTCAGAACTAGTTCTACACTAGCAGCTGTTTTTAGCATAGAGATTTGTTTTTTGAATCATGTTTCATTGAATGAGATTTCCTATACAGATACAATAGAAATGTCTTTATGATATTTTATTTCTTTCATTAAAAAACTTCTTATGGTTTCTCTTTCTAGATTTACGATGTAAATCTCCTCCTGAAATTGTCAATGGTATAATAGAAATTGGAAACCGCACAATGTTTTTTCCTAATGAAACTGTGGAGTATAACTGCCTTTCAGGTTTTGAAATTAGTCAGCCAAATACAGTAAGATGTGAAAATTTGAAATGGTCTGAGCTACCTGTTTGCAAAGGTAAGAAATAGTATTTTTTCTATTGAAATGCCAACCTTGTGTTTGAGTTCTAAAAAAGGTTATCCATGCATATGTGTTTTTTTCATTCCTATGTTAATATTAGAACTGGGACAAGGAAGATGCATCAATGAGGAATTTGGAGGGGCTTATATAAATATTGAGATTTCACATGTCTTAAAATATCACGTGTATGACCTCAAACATTAATCTTATTTGTAATATCATGTAAACTTTCAAAACAGTTTTTGTCAGCAGGATTCTGACTTCAAAATCTCTTATTCACAGTGTATCAGGGACTTAGAAAGTGTCATTGGTTTAATAAATCAGCTCAAAGATTGTCTTTCCTGAAGGGCTCTTTTACCACTCCAGAGAAGAGATGATGAATGTAGATAGCTTAGGCAAGTTCCATATGATAACAAAAAGATGTAAAGTAAGTAAGCACAGCAGTGCAAAGTTGTTTGTTTTTGTTTTGGCCTGTCTGGGTCTAGTCTTTACCAGTATAACTTTTTAAAGTGTTTATTTTCAGTGCTATTCTGGCTGGTTTCTACTTGATATCTGCTAGAATTGCTTGGCCTTCTCAAGCAGGGTCCATTATGTTTCCTCTGGGAAAAACAAAGACATTTCTCTCTGATCTAAAGGAATATATAAAATATATATAAATACCAACAGTAAAGTCCATTTCAGTCTTAAAAAAGTAAGCTGGAAGAATAGGTGAAAAGTCCAGAGACAGGGCTAGGTTAAGACGGTTCCTTTATTTCAGCTCTTATAGGTAAGTGAATACCGTCTGCTCAATCTGGGAGAAACCGCTCCTTTTATACATTTGCAGTTCCCGCCAAGAGAGAGCAGCCCGCGTCTGAGCCAATCAGACGTGACTTCCTTTTTTCCTGCTCAGACAGCGTTTCCACACGGAACCAACTATTTACAAGGATACAACACCCCTCCCTCCTTAGTCAGAATACATCACTCAAGAAAGCCACGTGACGAAGTCCTCCAATCTGCTTGGTCTTCACGAGGCTCGCTCCGACCTGCGCAGTTCATTTGAGTCCTCTCTTCCAACGGTGGAGATCGGTTCGCCTGCACTTCCCCAGTGCGGCTGGGGCCTAGTCTGGGCTCCGGCCCGCTGAGTCGATCGGGCAGGCACAACACCGACCTCTGAGGATGAAGACGTCTCGGCGTCGCTGGAGGATCCTTCCTGACTCGATAAGTCCATTTGAATGTCCATTAAAGCGGTTTCCGCGTTACAGTCCATTAGAGCGGGACAGTCTGTTTTAGCGGTTTGCTCAGGGGAGGTTTCAATGCGCTTTCGTACATGGTCAATGTGCCGCTTCCACATTCGACCGTCATCCAATTTTACAATGTATGTTTTAGGAGCAGTTTGTTGTACAATTGTTCCCTTCATCCAATTCAAACCCCCATCAAAATTCTTTGCAAAAACACTTTGACCCAAATACATTTGTCTTTCAGGGTTCACATACATAGGGTTATGAGTACAAAACCTTGGGTGTAACCTATCCAGTGGGGATCTCAGTTTCCTTCCCATTAGTATTTCAGCAGGGCTTACATGTATGTGGGAATTTGGTGTAATATGTTGTGTTAACAAGAATTGGTCCAAATGCTGTTGTACATCTCCAGGGCCTGACCTGCGCAATGCCTCTTTTGCAACCCGAACGTATCGTTCTGCCAAACCATTAGCCCAGGGCAAGTAAGGTGAGATGAGGGCATGTCTGACCCCCAAGTTATCTAAAAATAATTCAAATTGCCTGGCTGTCAATTGGGGTCCATTGTCTGACACTAAGATGTCAGGACAGCCATGGGTGGCAAACAAATGGCGCAGAACCTTAATGGTGGCACTCGTAGTTATATTATTCATTGCAATGATTTCCACCCACTTGGAAAATGCATCTACCACTATTAAGAAATATTGTGACCCCACTGGCCCTGCAAAATCAATATGGACCCTGGACCAAGGCCCTGCAGGTTGTTCCCACTCTGCTGGAGTTGTTTTGGGGGGGGTTAGGCCGCGACTCTTGGCATGGATCACACTTGGCTACCCACTTTTCAATATCAGTATCCAGACCTGGCCACCATAAGTGCCCCCTAGCTAGGGCCTTCATCCTGACAATCCCAGGATGGCCCACATGTAACATTGTGAGTACTTTGGTCTTTAGACTTTTAGGAATGATTACTCTATCACCCCACAACAGACAACCTTTAACATATGACAATTCCAGTCTTTTGGTTTTGAAATCACACAAATCAGATTCTACAGAGTCATTCTGCCACCCCTTAAGTACACAGTTTACCACCTTTTTTAGAATTGGGTCTTGCTGCGTGTGTGCAGCCACCTCCCTTGCAGTAGTTAGTGGGTTATCTTCGAGCTCTATCATTAACACATCCGCAGATGGGGCAGGGTCCTCTACTAACTCTGCCATTGGGCACCTACTGAGACCATCTGCGTGGTTGATGGTTTTACCCCCTTTGTGAATGAGCTCGTACTGGTATCCTGAGAGGAACAAGGCCCACCTGATTAATCTTGGAGACATAAATGGGGGAGTTGGTTTGTTGGGGGCTAAGAGGCCTAGTAAAGGCTTGTGGTCGGTAACCAATTCAAAACTCCTGCCAAAGAGATAATTATGAAACTTCTTCACCCCAGCCACTAACGCTAGAGCCTCCTTATCTAGTTGGCTGTAATTTCTTTCCGTATTGGTCATTGTCCTTGAAAAGAAAGCAATTGGGGCCTCTGTATTATTTGGCAACACGTGTGCCAAGACCCCTCCTACGCCATATGGGGACGCATTGCACGTAAGCCTGACGGGTAGTAACGTGCTATACTGGACTACTATACTTGCGGACGTTAACAACTGTTTTATTTGTAAAAAGTCTTCGTGTTCAGTTCTCCCCCATGTCCAGAGGGTTCCTTTCTGAAGTAGTCGGTGTAGAGGCTCTGCTGCTGTTGCCTTCTGTTTTAAGAAGACAGAGTAAAAGTTTAGAAGGCCTAAGAATGTCTGCAATTCTGTTCTATTCTGTGGCTCTGGGGGTTCCCTGATGGCTTTTAACTTTTCAGTAGTGGGGTGTATGCCTTCCCCATCTATTCTATATCCTAAAAATTCTACACTGTTGGTTCCCCACACACATTTCTCAGGTTTGATTCTTAACCCTTTATCTTGTAGTCTATGTAATACTTCTCTTATTCTTTCGTTGAGTTGAGATTGGTTTTCTCCTGAAATTAAAATGTCATCAAAATAGGGAATGGTCCCTTTAATTCCTGATAGCAAACGTTCCATTATGCTTTGAAAAATCCCGGGAGCTATGCTTACCCCAAATTGTAATCTGGTACATTTAAATGCACCCCTGTGGGTGACAATTGTCTGTGCGAGTGCTGTTGGTTCATTGACAGGGAGCTGCTGGCAAGCTTGGGCTAAATCGATTTTTGCGAACACTTTCCCTTCCCCCAGGGAGTGAAGGAGCTGTTGTACCACTGGAATGGGGTAAGGGTGATGTTGGAGGGCTTTGTTGAGCGTAGACTTATAGTCAGCGCAAACCCTTAATGAGGCATCTGGTTTAAGAGGCGTAACTATGGGTGTTTCCCATGGCCCCTGCTCTACAGGAACTAAAATGCTCTGGCTTATGAGCTTATCTAGCTGTAGGTCAAGCTTGGGAAGGAGCGGGAGGGGTACCCTGCGAGGTTTGAGCCGGACAGGAGGGACCTTGGGGTCAATAGAAAATGAGATAGGGGGGCCTTTATACGATCCCAAGGTGGGGCTAAACACTTCTGGGAATTCCTGTAAGAAGTTAGGCATGCTATCATGGTTAACAGTACAAATACCAGAAATTTCAATTCCCAATGGTTCCATCCAAGCCAACCCCAGGAGAGAGTGTCTAGCCCCTGTAACAACAATCATAGGAAGGGTACATTTAACAGTCTTAAACATAATCGGTACATTCACTTGGCCTAGAACAGGTATTATTCCCCCTTGAAAATCTCTAATTACCAATGAGGTTTGTAAAAGGTCAGACTTTGAGAGGCTAGGCATGTACATTATAAGCTTTTCCCACGGCATAATGGTATATTTAGACCCCGTATCAAGTTCCATAGAGCATGGCTTGCTGTTTAGGAGCAGTGAGATTACAATTTTGCCCCCATTTTTTGTTGCCGTGCTATTCACGGAAAATTGATTGTTACCTCTTTTTTTTTTTAATTAATAAAATTTTATTACAAATATATACACATTTACATACAATATGTTTTATATTAATACAATGCTAAATCAACGCATAACAAATTATATCTGTCCATCCATCACCCTGGGGGGGAAATAATTATCCACAAATTGGGTGTCCTCCTTGATCCACAGCTCACATTAGAGAAACATCTTTCAGCTGTTGCGAGGGGAGCGTTTGCCCAGGTTCACCTGGTGCACCAGTTGCGGCCCTACTTGGACTGGGAGTCACTGCTCACAATCACTCATGCCCTCATCACCTCAAGGTTCGACTACTGTAATGTTCTCTACATGGGGCTACCTTTGAAGTGTGTTCGGAAACTCCAGATCATGCAGAATGCAGCTGCGAGAGCAACCATGGGCTTCCCTAGGTATGCCCATGTTACACCAACACTTCGCAGTCTGCATTGGTTGCCGATCAGTTTCCGGTCACAATTCAGAGTATTGGTTATGACTTATAAAGCCCTTCATGGCACCGGACCAGAATATCTAACTAACTAACTAACTAACTAACTAACTAACTAACTAACTAACTAACTAAATAAATAAATAAACAAACAAACAAACAAACAAACAAACAAACAAACAAACAAATAAATAAATAAATAATGTCCTGTCATATTGCCAGCGCACCTAAAGATGAAATATTTGGTGCTAGTTTCTTTAATCTGAAGTTATAAATTATATTAATCCCATGATTAGAAATAATGAGACGTATGTTTTAATTAATAATTTGATTAATGGAAATTGGTTTTCTAGAAAAAACATCTGGTAGTTCTAAGGAAGATTCCTGAGGTTTAGATCATTATTAAGTCTGAAGATTTGTAGAAAAGGAATGCTAAAAACATAATTTATTATCATTATGGAACTACAAGTTTAGGCTTTATTTTCTGCTAAAAGTAATTAATGGATTTTTCATGAATAATAAGGAATTAGTTGCATGTATCCAACATATTTCTGTTTCCAGTCATGTTAGAAGGAGGAGGAAAGCCAAGGTGCTCAGTGACCAACTATGGTGTTTTACCATCAAAAACAAACAAACAAACAAACAAAATCCCCACCAGCAGAGTCAATTTAAATAGTTTGTAAGGCTTACATCCAGCCTGGCAGTGAATGTGCTCCACATAACTGCTGAAGGTTTGGGGACAAGAGGAGCCGAAATAACTCCCCAGGAGCTCAAAGGCTGAATGCTAAAGATTTACCCCAAAGGGCTGTGGAAGATGGCACCCAAATGCATAGGTGAATAAGTGGTCGACTAGCCGAGACAGAGAGCCATGAGCCTCCCCCAGTAATAACTTTCATGCTCAGAGACTGTAATGTTTTTTTTGATCATGCAAGTTATTTGAGAGACATACAATCACACTGAGATTGGTTTAGATGATGAGACAGATGGCAGAGGCGAGGGTGACCAGGGGGGACTGGGTGAAGGCTATAGACGCTGTTGCTTCTCTTTTGACCATTTGAGGCAAAATATCAGATGCCAGGGACCAGACACCATTGGGAGAGAAACAGCAAAGTGAGGAATTTCTAACTGCTGAGGGGTTAACCCTGCCATTGTTCCGCCACATTCTATGGTGCTTGTGATCTGGAGAGAATAATGTGCATTGTTGGGAGGAATAAACTGCAGTAGTCCCTAGATGAGGAGTGACCTGGATCTTGGGGAATCTATCTTGAGGATGTTTACAAAGGACCTTGGACTCATATGGGTATGGATTGTAAAACCTGACACTCCCACTATCACCTCCCCTTCCCCTTATGGACCTATTGTTGTATCCTTGTAAATAGTTGGTTCCGTGTGGAAACGCTGTCTGAGCGGGGAAAAAAGAAGTCGCGTCTGATTGGCTCAGACGAGGGCTGCTCTCTCTTGGCAGGAACCGCAAATGTATAAAAGGAGCGGTTTCTCCCAGATTGAGCAGACGGTATTCCGCTGATTGTCACTTACCTATAAGAGCTGAAATAAAGGAACCGTCTTAACCTAGCCCTGTCTCTGGACTTTTCACTGGCGACGACGGACGGAAGAACCACGCGTGCAAGATGAACAACCTTCAAATCGGCCGGGCTCCTGAGTTCTTCAATCCGGAGAAATCTTCCTGGGACGCCTACATAGCCAAGTTCGAGATCTTCCTCGAAGCCGCGGGAATAAGGGACGCCGACGCCGAATGAAAGCGGCCAATCTTCCTGAACTACTGCAGCCCAGAAATATTCGATCTCGCCCAGACTCTCACCAATCCGCTCCCAGCCAAATCCGTCGCTTGGGACGTCCTGCAAACCAAGCTCGCGAGCCATTTCAAGCCTACGAAACCAGCCGTCGTTTTCCGGCACCAGTTTTCAAGAATGGCCCAGCTCGAATCCGAATCCATTAATCAGTTCGCGACACGTCTTCGAACGGTGCTTTCAAAATGCAAGTTTGATAGCCCGGAAGCTCGCCTCACTGATGCCTTAATTTTCAGCATGAGAAATGCCATGGTGCGGAACAAACTCCTCACCGAAGACGAGCCGTCTCTCCAGGCAGTAATCAAGCTGGCACAAACCGCAGAGGTCGCCGACGCCGCTGCCAAAGAGCTGAAGGAGCACGACAAGCGAGAAGTCATCGCCAAGATTGACTCCACATTTTCCCGCGCGGAGGCCCCAGACGACCTCAGCCTACCAGCCCTCAATGAGGACAGCTGTTTCCTGCTGCAACAGGACCAACCGAGACAACCCAGATACCATCGCCCCGTCGCCCCCTGCGCCAGCTGCTGAGGAAACCATCCGTGCCAACGCTGCCCCTTCCGGGACGCCATTTGCCGCCGCTGCAACCGACGCGGCCATATCGCCGAAGCCTGCAGAGCACCTTTGCCTGAGGAATCTTTCTCCACTCCTCGTCCTCCTCGTTTCCAGAATCAATCACCTCAACTGCGTGAAAACCAGTTTCCCCGGTTTTCCGGCCGCAAGAACTACTCAACCGCTAACTGCGACTACTCAAGAGGTAACAACCTACAAGAGAAAATGGTATACGCTGAGGACACAACATGCTTCACCAGAAAATAATTTAAAATCAAAAATCATTCAAAACTTACCTCCTGAAGGGAATACAAGTACAAATATTATAAAATATACTAAGTGAATAGTTATTGTTATTAATGTACTTAAATAAGCAATTAGATCTTTTTTTAAAGAATATTTTCTTTTTGTTTGTTTGTTTGTTTGTCATGTTTGTTTGTTTGTTTGTTCGTTTGTTTGTTTGTTTGTTTGTTTGTTTATTTATTTATTTAGTTAGTTAGTTAGTTAGTTAGTTAGTTAGTTAGTTAGTTAGTTAGATATTCTGGTCCGGTGCCATGAAGGGCTTTATAAGTCATAACCAATACTCTGAATTGTGACCGGAAACTGATCGGCAACCAATGCAGACTGCGAAGTGTTGGTGTAACATGGGCATACCTAGGGAAGCCCATGGTTGCTCTCGCAGCTGCATTCTGCATGATCTGGAGTTTCCGAACACACTTCAAAGGTAGCCCCATGTAGAGAGCATTACAGTAGTCGAACCTTGAGGTGATGAGGGCATGAGTGATTGTGAGCAGTGACTCCCAGTCCAAGTAGGGCCGCAACTGGTGCACCAGGTGAACCTGGGCAAACGCTCCCCTCGCAACAGCTGAAAGATGTTTCTCTAATGTGAGCTGTGGATCAAGGAGGACACCCAATTTGTGGATAATTATTTCCCCCCCAGGGTGATGGATGGACAGATATAATTGTCCTTGGGAGGCAAGACCTACAGCCACTCCATCTTATCAGGGCTGAGTTTGAGTCTGTTGACCCCAACAGCCTCCAGACACTGGCACATCACTTCCACTGCTTCATTGACTGGACAAGGGGTGGAGATGTAAAGCTGGGTATCATCTGCATACTGATGATACCTCACCCCATGTCCTTGGATGATCTCACCTAGCGGTTTCATGTAGATATTGAATAGCAGGGGGGAGAGGACCAACCCCTGAAGTATCCCAAGGGAGCAACTTGGTCGACCACTGACCCCCCCATTAACACCGACTGCAACCGGACAGAGAGGTAGGAGGAGAACCACTGAAGAACAGTGCCTCCCACTCCCAACCCCTCCAGCCTGTGCAGAAGGAAACCATGGTCAATGGTATCGAAAGCCGCTGAGAGGTCAAGAAGCACCAGGACAGAGGATAAACCCTTGTCCCAGGCTCTGACAGATTTAGTAGATAAATTATAGCCCGCATGGACTACAATAAATCAAATCTGAGAGTCGATGGATTAAAGTAGAGAAACAGCTTTCAAACGAGGTTACTTTTATTAAGAAAATAACAAAATATATCTAATGCCTATCAGAGGCATCTTCTATGCATGCTACATCTTTGAAGACAAAAGAAGGAAGAAGATGGAGTCTTTGGAGAAGAAAGGAAATTATTTTACATCATAATGGGTGGAGCTAACAAACATACACACTGTTAACTATTTAATTACTGAATATCTCTGAACGTCTCTGGGGCTGGCAATACACATCGTGACAGGCCCTCCAGAGATCATCCATCTACGCAACCAAAGCAGCTTCCATGCTGTAACCTGGTCTGAAACCTGACTGTTGAGGGCCTAGATAACCAGCTTCTTTCAAGGATCGCTGGATCTGGAGCGCCACCACCTTCCCAACAACCTTCCCCATAAAGGGAAGGTTGGAAACTGGATGATAGTTATTAAGTACGGCTGGGTCCAGGGAAGGCTTCTTGAGGAGGGGGAGCACAAGTGCCTCCTTGTAAGGAGCCGGAAAGGACCCCCTCACCCAAATTAGCCATCTGGTATATAAAAAAGAGATTAAAGAAAGAAAGAGCAGGGGGAGAAAAAAGAAAAGAAAGATTCCCTATTAACTCACTGGAATTAACTCCAAAATATAATGCTGCATACCCAACTAAATCTTCATGCCCTAATCTAATTTTATCGCTGCATGCCCAGTGGAATCATAATGCCCTAGCCTAAATATACTGATCCCAATAGCTAAAAAGAAGAAATTCCCTTTCTTTAATCCTAATTAAAGTTATAACCTTTCAAGCATTAGTATGCCTTTCTAAAATTGTAGTCTATATTTTCTATAATTTAATAATTTCTATGATCAATAATTACTTTTATAATACTTTCTCTTACCAAAAATATTTTAATCAGTGAAAAAGAAACTTCTCTAAAAACCCACTGGAATCAAATTATATATCTTTGTGCCCTACTCTAATTTTATTGCTGCATACCCACCGGAATTCTCATGCCCTATTCTAATTATAATGATCACAATAGATTAAAAAAGAAAGCTTCCCCTTCTTAAACCCAAATTGAATTATAACTTTTTATAAATTAGTACACTTTTCAAAAATTATAATCTGAGTGTTCTAGTGGTCCCTAAAATATATTATCAGTAGTCTTTAGTCTATATATTATCAATAGTCTGTATATTGTATAAGTATCATCTTCAAAAAATACATCAAACATACTCTTCCTTATCTTCTAGATTAAAGATTTTTATGCTTTTAAATCAGTAAGTTAAGTATCTTAATTCTATTTCAAAATACTTTGCATCAAGAAATAATTCATTAGTTATCCATCTAAATTCAATGCATTTTTTATTCTATTTTCTATGCTTATTCCATGCTGATTATAGCTAATAAAAAACCTATTGGCTACACCCTAAAGTTCCCTAAAATTATTTTCTTATATTCTTTTTGCTAACTCAACGCTGGTTTTACTCCACTTCTCTCATCCTTGTAGATCAGTATATTTATAATGATCATTAATATCAATCTTCCTAAACAAAAAAAACAACAACCATAACCCATCTCTGTATTCATTCTTTCAGTATTTCCATATTTCAAAATTTCAAAATTTATACTTTAAATTTTAATTTTGAGTTTTACCCAAGGAATACTCTTTTAAATCTAATAAAGCTCTTATTTTCACATCATATGAAACATAAGTATCTTTGTTCATATTAGTTAATTCCCCTTTCCTCAAACAATGCAATCCCGAAACCGAAATACATTTCCCTTAATATTATACTTTTCTTATAGTCTAAACTCATTCTAATTCACATAATCCCCATCTTAATATAATTGTAAAACTGTGATATTATTTCATCTTTTCAAAGAGCACTTTCCCTTAATGGCGTTCTGCCTGACTGGGCTCAGGCAATTAGTAACAGTCCAAGGAAAAGAAATCAAACACACATGTGCTGTTCTAATCACCAAACTTACATTAAACAAACAAAAAAGGGTTAACCAAAACAGTCCTTGTTATCAGGAATAAACTATAGTGCAAGGCATAAATCAGCCCAAATACAAAACACAGGAAAAAGCAAACAAAGACAACCTGCATGGAGCAGAAATGTTTCAGGAGTCCTTTGAATCTTAGAGCAAACAGCAAGTCCCAGAGGTTTCACCTCCCACGTGACTGAAAAAGCTGGGTTGAAATCCAAAGGCACGGAACAGAAACTTCAGAGCAGGATCCACAAAGTAACACAGATAAACAGCCACAGTTTGCCTTGTGCCTCTGTTCCCTTTTATACCTTTAGCCCTCATTAAGGGAACCACACCCAGCCCTCAGTATAAGAACCACACCCAGCCCAGGTGCTACTCTGATCACTGATAATAGTTCTTTAATTGAGCCCTCCTTTGCATAGCTCTTCGGCTACGCATGTCTACGAATTGGTCTGCAGAGGAATCCAAGGAAGACAGACTGTCTGAGTGACTGCATGCCAAATTCCCTGGGCTGTCTTCTGAGTCCTGCGTGCTGTCTGCCAACTCCTCTGAACCAGTGGCTTCATCCTCATTTCTGTCTGCCACGTCTTCCTGGCAGTCAGCCAGGCTTTCGCACTCACTTTGTGCCGCACCTCTCCCATCTGTGGGAGCAACGGCTGGCCCAAGCCCAAACACAACAAATGGTATTCTCAAACAACTTCAAATCAATAATACTTTGTCCAAATATAAGTCCTTTTATGTCCAGTCTAAAGTTAATAAAAATATTTTTTTGTAAAAATAAGATGTCTTGCCACATAGTATATCCATATCACTGCAGGTTTCCTTTCTTCAAATAATACTGTCCTTTTTACTTCCTTTGAAATAATACTGCTAATATTAATGCTAATGATATCTTTCAAATTCCAACTCTGTAGAACTCTGTAGGACTTCTCCGACTGTATCACCAAGTGTAGATATCACAGCTAGAAAGAATCTCGTATATGATGGCTTATTTTGTTAAAAAGTTCTTATAAAATGTCCCTGCTGGGCTCTTCTGTTCTGTAACAATATTAGTGTCTAAGTCTCTTCTATGCGATAGCTCCTCGAATCAAAGATGGCGAATCGTGTTCAAAAATGACATGTCATTTCCTTAAATATGCAGAGAAATAATTTTGACAAAAACAAAAACAATAGTCCCAATACAAACCAAATTGTCTCAGATCCAAATTCCCTATTTTTTACAGCCTTTAGAGCTCTCCAAAAAAAAAAGAAGAGAAAATATTAGGCATTACGCTGAGTTAAAGCTGTTGCTGTATGCCTTCATTCTCGAGCAGCCGCTGCAACCCATTTCCGGCGTTTCCAATTCCGATCGCAACAAATTTTCCAACATTTCTTTTTAAATTTCTTTCGCACTCCAAACTCACCAGCACACAGCTTAAGATATCTTCATCTCGCCAATGCTTTATATTTATTCACTTCCCAGATGTTACCTCTGTTCCTCAATCTCCTGCATTGCGTTGTCTTCGGGGAGGATCGGGCCTGGTTCAGCAGAACCAAGAGCCACGGATGGTGGGGATTCGGGGCTACTCTCAAGAGAGTGAGAGTAGCCCCGTGTTGCTGTGGTCATTGACCCCTCCTCACACAAATAAGCAAATTTCATCTTATAACTCAACTGAAACCCTGATTTAAATAAGCTCTGATAATTGTATCATATAAATATAATTAGAATTTTGTGATTATGGCATTCTCAATCACAGTAGACAAGAGATTTGACATAAAAAAGCCTCATAAGAAAATACTTAGGATTTATCTTCTTTGGGTAAAGTAGAAATGAGATAATTTTCAGCTCTAATTCTAATCAAGGTGTTTTGTGAAAGGAATCTGTCCTCCACCACCTCAAATTCCCAATTCCATCGTTGTAGCCGAGATGAGAATCTACAGGAGTGGAGAAGAAATTAGCCTTAAGTGTCAAGAACATTTCCTTCTTCGTGGCCCACAAAAAATAAAGTGTGAAGATGGAAAATGGCAAACACGCCCACGTTGTCTTTGTTTGTATGCTCAGTTTTGCCTTTATTTTAAAGAAACTGGACATTATGGATAAAGTGTAAGAAGTAGTTCAAGAGAACCTTCGGAGCATGGTTTATGGAATTCTTTGTAGCTGTTAATCATCAGTGGCAACTCTGTATATATGTATGCTGTATTCCAAGGAATAAATCAGGTTCTTTGCATATTGTACATGCTACTTTTGTCTTTCTCTGAGCATCAGATCAAGGTTGGTACATTGATGTTAAAACTATTTCTCTGCGTTTCTGCTTTGACCTGTGTCTTTATAAGGTGGCAGGCTGGGTGATACCAACCAAAGGCACAGGGTGAGTTGTCATCAGTATGCTAATGATATTCAGCTATACATGTCCACCCCATGTCCACTCAGTGAAGCAGTGGAAGTGATGTGCCGGTGACTGGAGGCTGTTAGTTTATGGATGGCTGCTAACAAGGTCAAAGTCAATCCTGACAAGATGGAGTGGCTGTTGGTTCTGCCTCCCAAGGACACCTCCATCTGTCCATCCATTACCTTGGGTGGGGACTTTTGACCCCCTCAGAGAGGGTCTGCAACTTGGGCATCCTCCTTGATTCACAACTGATATTGGACTATCATCTTTTGGCTGTGGCGAGGGGGGTGTTCCCCCATGTTTGCCTGGTGCAACAGTTGCGGCCCTATCTGGACAGGGAGTCTCTGCTCACAGTCATTTATGCCATTATCACCTTGAATACTGTGATGGTCGCTAGATGGGGCTAGCTTTGAAGAGTGTTCAGAAACTTCAAATTGTCCAGAATGTAGCTGCGCAAACAGTTATGGGTCTTCCAAGGCATACCCATATTTCTCCAGCACTCCGTGGACTGCATTGGTTGCCTATTGGTTTCCAGACACAATTCAAAGTGTTGGTTATGACCTATAAAGCCCTACATGGCATTGGACCAGATTAACTCTGAGACCGCCTTCTGCCGCATGAGTCCCAGCGACTGGTTAGGTCCCACAAAGTTGACCTTCTCCAGGCAGGACCTAGGGGAAAATCTTTCTATGTGGGGGGCCCCAGGCCTCTGAAATCAGCTCCAACCAGAAATTCGCACTTCCATCACCACCTCGCCTTCTGTAAAAATTTAAAGACCTATTTGTGCCAGCAGGCTCGAGGTCATTAGACCCTAGCCCCTGGCCAACAAGTGTAGAGTGTAGTAGGTTTGAATGGGAATGAATGATTTTAAATGTTATTAGAGTTTTTAATTTTTTTTAGCTATATTAATTGGAGACCTCAGAGAGAGGCAGCATACAAATCAATTTAATAAGTAAATAAATAAATAATAATAAAGGGGCTATATATGCTCTATATCAGAGGTGGGTTCCTCTCGGTTCACTTATGTTTATGTTTCTGCCTACACCTGTACACGTACATGTTTGACAACCAAAATTAATCAAAAATAAGAAAATGAATAAGTGACTGGTGGACTAAGAAAGAAGGTTCTGCCACTGTGATGCTTATCTATTGGTTTCTAGTTTTAGTCAATCTTTATTAATTTTAATGTTAATAATTCTTAATTGTTTTTTTTTCTTCTATTCTTGGTTTTGTTGTGTTGCAAACCTACCATCACTTCAATAATGACATGGATAGGATAACATCCAATACAAGTACAGCAGAGTCTCGATTATCCGTCCTTCGGTCATCTGACATTCCGGATTATCCGACATCGCTGCTGCTTGAGGGCGTGGCTGTAGTCACTTCCGTGCCCTCAGACACGCCCCCAAACACGGCAGCCACGATGGGGAAGGATCACTGTTTTATTTACATTTTGAGAGGACTGAACTGTTTATACATTAGTACAATGTTGTTACTGTAACATTACTGCAATAAAACTTCAATACATTTCCAATTCATAGTGATTTCAAGGCTTTTCTTAGACCCTTCATTGTGCTCAGTGCAACCAATTTAATCAGAAAGCAATTAATTTTAGGCTGGGTCTAGTAGTCTCTTGCAGGCAATAGAAAACCATTCAGTGATAGATAATCAATCAGTCTGGTCCAATTTATTTCAGAGAGTCTTCTTGCTCAAACTATTTTTCCATTTCTTCTAAGCTTAGAAATATTTCATGGGATATCTTATTTTACATGTAATATTTAATGTATGATTACACAACCATGGTGGCACAATGGTTAGAATGCAATTTTGCCCGCTAACTCCACATTTCTTCTGCCAGAAGTTTGAAGTTTATCATGCAGCTTGATCAATTGATAGGCAGAAAATGATTACTACTGTGTTCCCTACTGATATTTTTCAACTTTAGAAAATATGGTGTCATTATCTTCTTAATACCTAAAGTCAGATCTGTATTTAAAAGAATAGTAATTGCTTTGGGATAAACGATATTTCCCCACAAGGCGTTCTTATTTTTATTACCTATCTTCCATTAATAACTGTCCAAATTCTGCACAAATAAATTGTGTACGGTAGAAGTGTAAGATATTATCTCAATGACCTTTTCTAAACATTACCATATTTTTCGCTCTATAAGACGCACCTGCTGATAAGACGCACCTAGATTTTAGAGGAGGAAAATAGAAAAAAAATATTTTGAGCCAAAAAGTGGGCTAAAATATTTATTACAATAACAGAATAACTTACGAGATTAATTGGTGCCGGAAGGAGGCTCGTGAGTCGAAAAGCTCGTATGTCGAAACATTGTTTCCCATAGGAAACAATGGAAAAGCGATTAATGCGTACAAGGTGGATGGAAGAAGCCTGGCGGCGGGCGGGGCTTGGCGGCGGGCAGGACGCGCGAGGGAGCGAGCGATCCACGTGTTGGGATGCCCGGGAAGGCGAGCGGTGCGCGGTAGGCGCAGGGATGGGGACGGGGGGGGGGAATCGTCTGAACTCGGTTCCGAGTTGGGGGTTCGGGGAGGTGCTGGAAAGCCCCCCAGGCCGGCTGCGACCTTTTAAAACAGCCGCACCGCTTCCCAGCTGACTCCTGAAGCCAAAAGCCAAAGGCGAACTTCCGTGCTTCAGGAGTCAGCTGGGAAGCGGCGCGGCTATTTTAAAAGATGGCAGCCAGCCTGGGGGGCTTCCCAGCACCCCCTCGAACCCAGGTTGGGGGTTCGGGGGGGGTGCTGGAAATGTCAGGGGCGCACGGGCGGTTGCGCGCGCTCCCTATCTCCCTGCTAGCCCCCCCTCTGCTCCAGCGCCTCCCCCCCCCTCCCTGCCTGCATCTTCGCTCCATAAGACGGGGCTGATTTTTCATCCTACTTTGGGAGGAAAAAAACTGTGTCTTATGGAGCGAAAAATACGGTAATTGATTTGCTAGATTATCATAGGTCAGCGGCTGATGCAGCTAATGTTATACAAGGAGCCCTAATTTAGCAGCCATACCCACACAGAGGCAAAAAATCCCAAAATGTCCTGATACATCACATCACCATAGAGTATGAAACCCATGCTTTCTAGCATCAGATGGATATGACCCCATATGCCCAAATGAAGGGAAAGTTTTCTGGAACTTGACTCACAATGAAGCCAGATAAAAGGGCTGATCTTGTAGCCTTTAATCCTGCTCCCCACCCTTTGGAATATTCACTCTGATGTTGGGATAATTCACAAGAAGAGAATGTTTATAGTTGTATTCATTTGAGGGGAAGAGAGTAAGCATGCACACCAAGGGAAGTATACATTTAAGGACTGCACTTTTTACCTAGTGCAACTCATGAATCATTTCAAAGGAAAAGAGAAGCCTTTAGCTGAAACCTGATTAAGGTACCAGTAGCAGTGCCAGATGAATGGTTCCAATCAACTAAGACAACAAAACTGAACTAGTTAACATGCAGTTAGCACTTTTTAGGGAAGTGCTACACTGGGGAGAAAAGCAGCTCAGAAATAATAACTTGTTTAATTATTTACTTGTTTAATTAACCCCAGGACTCAAGATCCATCCCACCACTAACAGGACCCAACAACAAAGAATACTATGATGAATCAACCAAAGCTAACCTCTTCAACATATTCTTTGGCTCAGTCTTTGTTAACAGCAATGGTTCATCCCCAAAATTCACTAATCGCACCTCAAATACTCACAAGGACTTAACTTAAATAGACTTCACAGAATACAGCGTTGGAAAAGCACTACATGACCTTAAACCTTCTCTATCAATTGGGCCTTATGGTCTATGTGCATACTTCTTTAAAAAGCTTTCCACAGCCATAGCTGAACCACTAAGCATAATCTTTGAAAAATCATTCAGGACCATCTCACTACCAAAGCTATGGGTGCAAGCAACAGTCATTCCCATCTTAAAAAAAGGAGATCCTAGTCTAGTTGAAAACTATAGACCAATCTCACTATGCCGCATTATGTGCAAAGTCATGGAATCAATCATAAACCAATAAATTACCCTCCACCTAGAAACTAACAACCTACTCTCTAACAAACAGTTCAGTTTCAGAAAAAAATTATCTTGCAACCTGCAACTCCTTCACTGCAAAAACATATGGAGCTGAGGTGGCGCAGTGAGTAGAGTGCAGTACTGCAGGCCACTAAAGCTGACTGCTAAATCTGCAGGTCAGCAGTTCAAATCTCATCACTGGCTCAAGGTTGACTCAGCCTTCCATCCTTCCGAAGTGGGTAAAGTGAGGACCCAGATTGTGGGGGCAATATGCTGGCTCTGTTAAAAAGTGCTATTGTTAACATGTTGTAAACCGCCCTGAGTCTAAGGAGAAGGGTGGCATAAAAAATCAAATAAATGAATGAATGAATGAATGAATGAATGAATGAATGAATGAACGAACGAACAAACAAACAAACAAACAAACAAACAAACAAACATGGACTACACATCTTGATCAGGGCAAATCAATAGATACAATTTACATTGACTTCTCTAAAGTTTTAATATTATGTTTGTGCAGAATTTTACTAATTTTGTCTGTGGTAGTAAAATTAGTAAAATCCTGCACAAACATAATATTAAAACTTCATTTGTCACTAACCAAAAAATATCAAACATCTTAAGGAACCCAAAAGATAAAATCCGACTAGAACACCAAGGAATCTATGAAATCCCTTGCAAAACATGTGCAGCCACATACATTGGACAAACCAATCGAAGAGTGAGCCAACGCATTGCAGAACATGAGAATGCAGTTAAAAAAGAAGAAAAGACTTCCTCCCTTGTCCAGCACATTAAAAAAAAAGGGCACGAAATTGACTTTGAAAAAACTAAATTACTTTCCAAAACAGAAAATTTATACAGAAGAATTACCAGAGAAGCTATAGAGATTGAGAAACGCCCCCTATGCATAAATAAAAGGGATGATACGTCCCGCCTACCAGAGATTTGGAAACCAGCCTTAAACAAAAAAACATATCAGAATAATCACCATATCAATCTTCCAAGTAAGTGTGATTCCACCAACCAATCAAATCACTAAAACATAGTCACCCAATCTATTTGCTACATTCAAACCAAATCTCCACCCCCAACACTATATATAAGGAAGAAATGGCAGTTACAAATATTTCATATTTACAGCAACATGAAGCTTAAAACTTCAGCCTGATGATGGTGAATGTGATTTCACCGAAACGTCGCATAGACACTCAAAATATTACATGGAGCAAAACCAGAACTCAGAACAATCTACATACATATACCCGTGAAAATCTACGAAAACAAATATATATATACATACATACATACATACATACATACATACATACATACATACATATATATATATATAGAGAGAGAGAGCCTTCAGATGTTTCACTTCCCAATTTCTGATGTGTGTATATTTCCAGAAGTCAGTTGCTCAACAAACAGATAAGGAAAAGAGGAAGTCGAGGAAAGTACAGACTATTAGAACAAACTAATAATAATTTATTAGATTTGTATGCCGCCCCGAGTCTTCGGAGAGGGGCGGCATACAAACCTAATAAATTATTATTATTATTATTATTATTATTATTATTATTATTATTATTATTAATATCAAAAACAATATCAATATCAACATCAACGTCAACGTCAAGGTTGATGTTGATTTACTAATGGTCCTAATCAGCAGTTCCACATTGCAAAAAGATCATAAATGCATAATATTAATATTAATTATTCATTTATGATCTTTTTGCAATGTGGAACTGCTGATTAGGACCATTAGTAAAACTTTAACATTATAAAGGCACTTAAGATGTATGGGATTGTTGTAAGAACACTCCTAGGGCATAGTTCCCTCTAAGCTGAGCAGTGAGCAATAGCTCACTTAAAAATCATCAACAACTCAGAGTTTTCCAAACCTGCCCAGAAGCCAAGAGAGAAAGAGTGAGAGGGAAGGAGAGAGAGAGGAAGAGAGGAAGAGAGAGAAACAGATAGAAAAAAGAGAGGAAGGAAAAGAGAAAGAAAAAGAATGGGAGTAAGGAAGAGAGAAAGAAAATCAAAATCTAGTTTGAAACTAGCTCAACTATTTAAGTGGCATTTTGATATTGATAGAGTTGCCCTATTATGAGCTCACTGTTATAGACACACAGTACAGTATTTTATTTTGAAATTCTCTGAGGCAAAACAGGGTGGGGTTTTTATTTGTTTATTTATTTATTTATTTGTTTGTTTGTTTGTTTATTTATTATTTCTGTGCCGCCCAGTCCCGAAGGGACTGCCGCTCAGACACTATACTTTTCCGCCACACCCCCCCCCCCAAAATAGAGGGTACACTGTCCTAGGGTATATAGAAAAATGCATATCTTGGGGCATCTCCCTCACGCTGATGATGTAAAGTTTTTCAACACCACCAATAACACAGTTACTCTCCAGAAAGACCTTGACGTTGTATCTGAATGGTCAAAAATCTGGCAACTCCAAATCTCAACCAAAAAATGCTCTATCCTTCACATTGGCAAAAAGAAGCAGAACACCAAATACAAGCTGAATAAACAATATCTTACAGACAACCTTCACTCAGTAAAAGACATTGTAATACTCATCTCAAGTGACCTAAGTGCCAAAGCCCACTGCAACAATATTGCCAAAAAGGCTTCAAGAGTTGTTAACTTAATCCTATGTAGCTTCTGCTCTGGTAATCTCACACTACTAACTAGAGCATGCAAAACTTTCACCAGACCAATCCTTGAATACAGCTCATCTGTCTGGAACCCATACTGATTTCAGACATAATAACTCTAGAAAATATCCAGAGATACTTTACTAGAAGAGCCCCCCACTCCTCCACTCGCAACAGACTACCCTACGCAGCTAGACTTACAATCCTAGGTTTATTAAGCTTAAAACTACATCACCTTAAACATGATCCAAGCATAGCCCATAAAATCATCTGCTACAACTTCCTTCATGTCAATGACTTCTTCAGCTTCAATCACAACAACACACAAGCACACAACAGATGCAAACTTAAAGTAAACCGCTCTAAACTTGGCTGCAGGAAATACGGCTTTAAGAACTGAGTAGTTGATGCATGGAACTCACTACCAAACTCTGTAATATCATCACTTAACCCCCAAAACTTTACCTTTAGACTATCCACTCCAGAATAATTTAAGAAAAAAACTGGATATCTACATACTCAAGATTTCTATAAATATTGATATCAATATAAAATATATATGACATATCAAATTTTATTTATTTATCATTGAATTTCTACAATGCCCTTTTCACAGCCCTTTCACTCTGGGTGATTTACGATAAAATAAAAATACAGTTTTAAGACATGGAAGAATGAGAAAATGGTTTCCATTGCCAAGAATTTTTCATAAAAGTCATATATAATAATTTTCTTGTTAGCGACTACTACTGAAGACTTTGGAAAAGCTCAGAATTGCTCAACACTAGAATGAAAGTGGAGTTTTTTTCTTCTGAAGAAGTATTGGAAGGACTGCCTGAAAAGTCGCACTACTGCTTGATTTGTTTGCTATTACCTGTTCTGCCGGGCTCTATGGTATGAGTTTTCTGAAAATTCAATTTCAGACACATAAACTTGAAAATTCAAAAACAAAGTTCTTTATCACAAAATTCAAAAGAAATAAAGCACCCTTTTTGTATTGCAAAGAGCACTCATCCCAAAACAATGTTGTAGGCTGTACAATCCCCTTAATCAGTCCTTAAGTACTTAACTAGCAGCTGTGAAGAAACGTCACAGCCCTCCTTCTCCCACAAAGTGAGACACACACACTTTGCTCTGCTTTGGTTTCAAATCATGAAAAATCAACAAACAAAGTCTGGAAACAGCAAGGCACGGTCCTGAGGAAACAACAATCAGATAATATTCCACAACGGACAAACTAGCACGCTGCTATTTATATCAGCAGCTCTAATTACTGGAGCCCCACCCAAACACAGGTGGCCTCTCTTATCTCCTGTAATATTTCCTCAATTGGTCTCTTCGATCCACAATTCTGCGCCTGCGTGGGTCTAACACTTCATCATCCGAATCGACCGAAGATAATGGAGATTGGCTTCCTGGGCTGTGTGCCAAGCCCCCCCTCTTCCAAGTCATCCCCACCTTCTTCTTCGTCTGAGGAAACTGCACTACCTGACTCTGTCGGCAACAAAACAGGCCTAGGACATGCATCCTCCTCCACATTCCCTGGGGCAGGAGCTGGGCCAGAGCCAACCACAATATTACCATTTCAACAAAAAGTTCACAATTTTTTATGAGCCAATGGTAATGGCAGTAGTTGCAAATCTTTTTAAGATTTACTTGATTTGGAATATAGGGGTAACTTTCTGATGTTCTAGTTATGTCCTCTGAATTCTGAATTGCCAATAAAATCAAATGTTAAAAGAAATATGCAATTATTTTTCAATGTTGTTTTGGTAGAATGAAAAATGAAAATAGTCTATATTTCTATATTCTATGTTTCTATATTTAATTGTCTAAATAAATTTGTGGGAGGGGAGTTACGGTATGGTGAATTCCCTTTTTCAGGAATGAAGGACGTATCCACGACATGTCTATACCCTTCATAAGCTTGTGAGAATTATTTTTTGTAGAAATAAAACACTGATGGCTGGTTTAGTTCATCTTCAATCAACAGACTTACAAGCTGATCTTTACTAATAACCTCTTTCCAGTTCTGAGCCATGAACATGCACATTCAATATAATATAGATATTAACGCTGCAGAAAGTAGAAATTGGCACTATAAGGTGCCAGAAAGAGAGCTAGTAACCAAACCTCAGAGTGCTAATGACAAAACGTTTACAAAGAATATAAATGCTTCCATTCCCCACCATTCGCTTAGAATTAAAGAAGCTTCTTGGATGTGGAGCAAAATGTTTTCAAGGAAAAGTCCAGTTGCTTTTTAGAAAAGCACTTTGGGACAACCATGATGACTGAGAATCCCTATACTGTAGATACTTTTCTCAAGCTACTTTCTGGGCCTGGTCTCAGGCTCCTCTTATTTGACTGCTGCCTTGGCTAGTTCCTCTGTTCTGTAAATGCTGGGAAGGAGAAACACTGTTTACAATAAAGGGAAAAAATGATGAGATCTTGTTGACTCAATTCAAACTACATTTAATAGATAATATACATATTGTTATCTTCAGAAAGAATAGATAGAATTGGCAGAAGTGAATACTTCTTATACAAACCTAAGTAAGAAGGGAAAGGTAGATCTTGTATAATTCTGATAAGGAGGCAACATCTTTTTAAATTTCCTTTGTTCTTCTATTCCCTGGAAGTTGATACTATTTTGACCTTCTGGATATTTATAGATATACAACCTAACACTAGTTCTGCATAATTTTGGGGAAAAAACAGGTACTAAGATAAACAGTCCCCCTGATATAATTGGATAATGATTAACTATATTTGGCTGAAGTTTGTAAAACTCCAGAGTTAGTTAAAAATGTATTGGATATCTGCAACATGTGATTCCTATTATTGACATCATAAATGCAAAATAGATATCAAATGTAATTTTTAATTAAATTTCAACACTGTCCCTTTCATTTGATTGACTCTGAATGTTTACAATAAAAATGTGTTAAGATCTTAAGAATGAAGAAACTACCCAGATATTTTCTTAAATGTCCTGTATAATAATTTTGCTGTTAGCTGCTGCTAGTGAAGATTTAGGAAAGACTCATAATTTATTAAACCCTGGAACGCAAGTGGTGATTTTTCCTTCTGAAGAGATGAAAGAACTGAAAAATTAAACTATTGCTTGATTTGTTTTTTCACAAAATTCTTGTGCAGTCCCGTTAGTTGCCAAGATCATATTCTTATTCCAGTAATACTACTTCCTCCTGGTTTCTTTGACAACAAACAAACAAACATAAAATGAGGAAGAGATGATAATAGCTGGGAGAAATCAGCTAACAAAGCCAAACCTCTAAACTGAGGTTTGGTGGTTCACACATTGCTTGAAGAGCTATGAAGGGCGGGCTGGTCCTGGTTGCCACTTTTCTTCTCTGGCCAGGTTGCTCTTCTCAAAATGGTAAGTTAAGAAGAGAAATCAAAGCCTTACTAAAGGAAATAATTTCTAATACATTCATTAAAGGAACAGATACTTTTAGAAAAAATAAAGAGTTCCGTTTTTCATTTGTAGCTTTCTGGAAATTGTAATGCCAGATTCTTTAAGAATATCATAGGTTTATTCCAATCCACTTTTAAAGTACAATATTTTTAGCAACTAATTTCTGAATAGCAAGTATTGCAAATTCACACTGGTTTTGAGGGACTTTGTTTCAATTAATAAAGAACTTGATATTATAATAATCAAATGATTGCCATGTCTAATGGTGCCACTTTAAATGTAAAATGAAGTGAAAGGTCACTGTTTGATTTCATTGAAGTATTTGTACTTAGTGGTTTATTTTACTTGTAAAAAAAAATACTTTCAAAAGTATAACAGTAGAACAGCTATAAAATGGAATATATTTAATGAATGTAGTTCTATTATAATTTAACTAATAATATGCCATCATCACTGTAACACCTAAACTTTGTCCCAATTTTTCTCTCTTCACTCCAAGTGAGGTGATTTTAAGAACACTGATTCTATAGGAACGATGTCTGTAGTATCTTTAATATTCTGTGGCAAGAAAATGATTCTTCATAAGTCAAAAATTTGAAATTTTAAAGATATGTCTTTGTTATGTTTGCATCAGGATACATAGAAAATTATATATCTTAATTCACAATAATAATATATTCTAGGACTGTGATGGCGAATCTATGGCACGTGTGCCATAAATGGCATGTAGACAGTGAAGGGCTACCAAAATTTTTACTACCATATTGTGGGCGTGGCTTATGCAGGATATCCTGCAATTTCTTTCAACATCTTTAAGTGCAAATTGGGGTCTCTGGGGTAGGGCTCAATTTTTGCTACTCCACTGTGTGTCCCCCCAATTTGGGCAGTAGCCCACCCCTGCATGTAGACCTGGGGAAAGCAAAAATGGCCTTCTCCTTTGAGGCCCTCTGGAGGCCAGAAATGCCTCATTTCCCAATGGGCCATTTTGTGTGTGTGTGTGTGTTTGTGGGATATATATATATATATATATATATATATATATATATATATATATATGTAGATTGTTCTGAGTTCGGGTTTTGCCCTGTGTAATATTTTGCACGTTTATGCGACGTTTCGGTGAAATCACATCCACCATCATCAGGCTGAAGTTTCCAAGCTTCGTGCTGTTGTAAAATGGAATGTTTGCAACTGTCATTTCTTCCTAGTGTATAGTGTGGGGGTGGAGATTTGGTTTGAATGTAGCAAATAGATTGGGTGATTATGTTTCAGTGATCTGATTGGTTGGTGTAATCATAATTATTAGAAGGATTGGCATGGTGATTTTTATGAAGTGTTTTTTGTTTAAGGCTGGCTTCCAAATTTCAAAAGTCCAAATTCATAATTATTAAAAGGATTGATATGGTGATTTTTATGAAGTGTTTTTTTTTGTTTAAGGCTGGTTTCCAAATTTCTGGTAGGCGGGATGTGTCATCTCTTTTATTCATGCAAAGGGGGCTCCTTTCAATTTCTATGGCTTCTAGAGCAATTCTTCTATATAAATTCTCTGTTTTGTGAAGTAATTTAGTTTTTTCAAAGTCAATTTCGTGCCCTGTTTTTTTAATGTGCTGGACAAGGGAGGAAGTCTTATCTTCTTTTTTAACTGCATTCACATGTTCTGCAAGGCGTGCACTTACTCTTCGGTTGGTTTGTCCAATGTATGTGGCTGCACATGTTTTGCAAGGGATTTCATAGATTCCTTGGTATTCCAATTGGATTTTATCTTTGGGGCTCCTTAGGATATTAGATATTTTTTGGTTGGTGCAAAATGAAGTTTTGATGTTATGTTTGTGCAGGATTTTACTAATTTTGTCTGTGGTGCCCTTGATGTAAGGGAGGATGGTGGTACCATTGTCCTGTTCTTGATCTTGTTTTTTGGGGGGTGTCTCTTTTTTGATTAGATTTGTGATTGTTTTCTCTTCGAATCCATTAGAAATTAATACATCTTTGAGTTTGTTCAATTCAGTTTTTAAGTGCTCATGGTCAGCTAAGCGTTTGGTTCTGGTGATGAGAGTTTTGGCCACTGAGGTGATTTGTGTGGGGTGGTGGTGTGAGTGTGCATTTAGATAACGGTTGGTATGGGTTTTCTTTTGGTAGATAGTGTGTCCTAGGCTGCCATTGGGTTTTTTATAGACCAGTACATCTAGAAAGGGAAGTTGATCATTGATTTCTGTTTCCATAGTAAACTGTATTTTGGGGTGTAGGCTGTTAAGATGTGTGAGGAAATTGTCTAGTTTTTCCTTACCATGTGGCCAAATTACAAAGGTATCATCAACATATCTCAGCCAAAGTTTAGGTTTGTATTTGGATTGCTCTAATGCATTATTTTCAAAATATTCCATATAGAGGTTGGCGATGACCGGTGAGAGAGGTGATCATACAACATACAACATACAAAAGGGGGAAAGAGATGCACTTATCAATTTGAAGAAAGACTATCATATAACCCTCCTCCCAGCCGACAAAGGAAACTCCACAATAGTGATGAATACAGCAGACTACAAAGAAAAAATGACAACTCTACTACAAAACCCAGCCTACAAACTCCTAAGCACAGATCCTACCACCTACCTAGAAAAAACTACCAAATCCAAAATCAAGGCCTCTCCCATCAGCGAAGAAATCCAGCAAAAAATCATCCCCAGAGAAAAATCTTCCATATGTCCAAAACTCTATGGCCTTCCAAAAATACACAAGGAAGGAATACCTCTCAGACCAATAGTCAGTTCTATAGGCTCCCCTCTACAAAACCTTGCCAAATTTTTAGCCAAATACCTTCAACCATATACAGAAACTATTACCTCATATGTTCAAAATTCATTCCACTTTATACAAATAATCAAAAAACAAAACCTACAACCCGATGACCTACTTGTGAGTTTTGATGTCGTGTCCCTTTTCACACAAATACCTATTAAAGAAGCCTTGACAGCTATCCAGGACAAACACAAACCCCCCAAATATATCCTAGACCTTACCAACCACTGCCTGACCAATACATACTTCATCTATAATGAACAAAGATATAAACAGATAGAGGGAGCCCCCATGGGATCACCTCTCTCACCGGTCATCGCCAACCTCTATATGGAATATTTCGAAAATAATGCATTAGAGCAATCCAAATACAAACCTAAACTTTGGCTGAGATATGTTGATGATACCTTTGTAATTTGGCCACATGGTAAGGAAAAACTAGACAATTTCCTCACACATCTTAACAGCCTACACCCCAAAATACAGTTTACTATGGAAACAGAAATCAATGATCAACTTCCCTTTCTAGATGTACTGGTCTATAAAAAACCCAATGGCAGCCTAGGACACACTATCTACCAAAAGAAAACCCATACCAACCGTTATCTAAATGCACACTCACACCACCACCCCGCACAAATCACCTCAGTGGCCAAAACTCTCATCACCAGAACCAAACGCTTAGCTGACCATGAGCACTTAAAAACTGAATTGAACAAACTCAAAGATGTATTAATTTCTAATGGATTCGAAGAGAAAACAATCACAAATCTAATCAAAAAAGAGACACCCCCCAAAAAACAAGATCAAGAACAGGACAATGGTACCACCATCCTCCCTTACATCAAGGGCACCACAGACAAAATTAGTAAAATCCTGCACAAACATAACATCAAAACTTCATTTTGCACCAACCAAAAAATATCTAATATCCTAAGGAGCCCCAAAGATAAAATCCAATTGGAATACCAAGGAATCTATGAAATCCCTTGCAAAACATGTGCAGCCACATACATTGGACAAACCAACCGAAGAGTAAGTGCACGCCTTGCAGAACATGTGAATGCAGTTAAAAAAGAAGATAAGACTTCCTCCCTTGTCCAGCACATTAAAAAAACAGGGCACGAAATTGACTTTGAAAAAACTAAATTACTTCACAAAACAGAGAATTTATATAGAAGAATTGCTCTAGAAGCCATAGAAATTGAAAGGAGCCCCCTTTGCATGAATAAAAGAGATGACACGTCCCGCCTACCAGAAATTTGGAAACCAGCCTTAAACAAAAAAAACACTTCATAAAAATCACCATATCAATCCTTTTAATAATTATGAATTTGGACTTTTGAAATTTGGAAGCCAGCCTTAAACAAAAAACACTTCATAAAAATCACCATGCCAATCCTTCTAATAATTATGATTACACCAACCAATCAGATCACTGAAACATAATCACCCAATCTATTTGCTACATTCAAACCAAATCTCCACCCCCACACTATACACTAGGAAGAAATGACAGTTGCAAACATTCCATTTTACAACAGCACAAAGCTTGGAAACTTCAGCCTGATGATGGTGGATGTGATTTCACCGAAACGTCGCATAAACGTGCAAAATATTACACAGGGCAAAACCCGAACTCAGAACAATCTACATACATATACCCGTGAAAATTTACGAAAACAAATATATATATATATATATATATATATATATATATATATATATATATATATATATATATATAAAGTTATCTCTATCTCTATATATCTACTGCATTTCTTGGAGTATAAGATGCACATTTTTGCTCCCTAAAAAGAGACTGAAAATTTGGGTGTGTCTTATACTCTGAATGTAGCTTGTTTTTCAAAGCTTTTTTTCCAGCCCTAACTAGGTGCTAACGATCTTCCCAGCTCTAACCTTGCAGGTTCTTTCATTGTTACTCTCTGTGAATTATTTTTTCCAAGCCCTAAGTCTTTGCAGGCTTTTTTTCATTGCTCTACTTACTCTGAATGTTTCTTTCCAGCCCTAACCATGTGCTAACGATGTTCCCAGCTCTTACCTGCTTACAAGCTCTTTCATTGTTTCTCTCTCCAAATAAGGTTTTTATCTTCCTAACCAGGGGATAACATAATGTGCTGAAGCTGACCAGACTAAGGATGCTAGCCAGATAAATATCTGGTATGCAGATTTTTTCCCTATTTTACTCCCCCAAAACTAAGGTGTGCCTTATACTCTGGGGCATCTCATCCATCCATCCATCCATCCATCCATCCATCCATCCATCCATCCATCCATCCATCTATCTATCTATCTATCTATCTATCTATCTATCTATCTATCTATCTAGAAGGCAAGGCCAAGATCCAAAAAGATCTTGAGAGACTTGAACATTAGGCTCTATCTAACAAAATGAAATTCAATGTAGCCTAGGTGAAGCTTGGCTTAATGCCAGTAAGTCTGAGAGGAATCTTGGAGTCCAAGTGGACAATCACTTATATATGAGACAATAATGTGCGACAGCAGCCAAAAAAGCCAATTCAATCCTGCAATAATTGAGGGATAGAATCAAGATCACTTGAAATTCTGGAACCACTTTACAAATGTGGTAAGGCAACACGTGGAATACTCCATCCAGTTTTGGTCACCACAATACAAAAAAGAAGAAGTACAGAGAAGAACAACAGAAATTATTAGGCTGTGGGAATGGAGGTTAAAATTTATGAAGAACGATTACAGGAAATGGATATGTGTAATCTAGTGAAAAGAAGGACTACAGGATACACAATACCAGTGTTCCAATATTTGAGGGGTTCCTACAAAGATGAAGCGTCAAACTGTTTTTCAAAACACCAAAAGAAAAGAGAAGAAACAATGGATGTAAACTAAATATGAAGCAATCTAGAGCTTAGGAGAAATTTTGTAAGGATGAGAGCAATCAACCAATAGAAAACCTGTTTTCAGAAGTTGTAGTGGTCCATTGGAGGTTTTTCAAAAAATAGTCTGGCAATCATTTTTCTGAAATAGTATAGGGCAATGATGGCGAAACATTTTTTTTCCTTGGGTGCTGAAAGAGTGTGTGCCCATGGTATCACACATACATGAGTGCCCACACCTATAATTCAATCCCTGAGGAGGGTGAAAAAAGCTTCCACTGCCCCCCAGAGGCCCTCTGGAATCCAGAAATGGCCTGTTTCCTAACTTCTGGTGTGCCCAGTAGGCTCATGTTTTATCCTCCCCTGGTTCCAAAGTCTTCTCTGGAGCCAGGGGAGGGTAAAAACACCTTCCCCAATCCCTGCAGGAGCTCTCTGGAAGCCAAAAATGCCCTCTTAGAGCCTCTGTGCAAGCCAAAAATCAGCTGGCCGACACATACATGCATGTTGGAGCTGAGCTAGGACAATGGCTTGCATGCCAGTAGATATGGCTCCATATGCCACCTGTGGCACCCGTGCCATAGGTTCACCATCACTGGTACAGGGTCTCTTGCCTGAGCGGTGTTGTGATTCAGCCTGAGGCTCCTCAGGGACCGGCTGGATCTCTGCCAGATCCATGTCCAGAGGAGGAGGACGGTGAACAGGAGGGGGAGGACCAGGCAGACGGGGGAGAGGAACGTCAGGAAGAGGAGGAGGGAGAGCAGCCTGAGACCCCCTGGGGGGGCTCTCCCCAGCTAGTAGCCTGGATTCATTGGATGAAGACGCACAGGCTATAATAGACATGAGGCAGCGACGTGCAGCTCAAAGAAGGGACCAATTAGAAAGGTATTTACATCCCTGAATTGGCAACAGCTGGGTTTGGGTGTGGTTCTCCTCAGCAGGGTTGAAAAGGCAGGCCGCCCTTACAGTCTTGTGGAGAGTTATCAACTGGGAGTCCTGTGACCTTGCTTTGATTCTCGGCGTCTCTGATCTTGGCTTGTGGCCTAGAAGTCTGGAAGACTTGGGGGAGGCGTGGGTTTTATTATCTCCAGCGTTGTTTTTGCCAGCAAGAATCCTGTTTTATTGCCTGGCCTTCGTGAAACCTCTGTGAAGCTTCAGAGTGTTCCTGTCTGTAAGAACAGTTTTTGTTACCTGTGTTTGCTTGGAATTATATAAACTGCCTTTGCTTTTTACCAGTGTGTCTGGATACTCTTTTTGGTTGGTATTGGCTTCTGGGAGGACCCAGACAGAACAAGCGGGATGGTGGTGGGCTAGAAGACCTCCCAGGTCTCTTCCAACTCTATTATTCTGTCATATGTTCCTAATGAACAACCCAAAATTTGCCATGATACAAATTCAAACTAATCCATTGAAGATGTTCTGCACAAAGAGAACTCAGGGACTTGGCTGCAGAGTGGGTATCCATGTATTTCCAAGCATGGTGACTGGCCATGTTCAGATTTGGCAGACTTGTGTTTCTACACAGAAACCCTTAATTGTGTCTTAGCTACAGGCTATGATTCTGCACAAGTGCTGTTGCTAGTGCCTCAACCACAGGTGGCTGTGAAGTTCTGCAGTTTAAAACCCCTGTTTTGTTAAAAATAATATTATTATGATTATTTTATTTATTTGTCAAAAATGTATAGGATAGTAGCAGTTTGTATAAACATAACATAAGTAAAAAGTAATGATAAAATAGGACAAAAGGACAGTAGAACAGGGACAGTAGGCATAGTGGTGCATTTATGCATGCCCCTTACAAACCTCTTAGAAATGAGGAGAGGTCGACTGTAACAGTAGTGGGTTCCTGCTGGTGCATCTAACTGCATGCAGCTCTGTGGCTCTGGCATGTTTTGGTGAGGTTTTTTGCTTCTGCGCAGGCGTCCCCTGCAAGATTTTGTTACCTGCACAGGTACAGAAAGCAAATTTTGCTCAAATGTGCAGAGCTGCAGAGCTACGCACAATTTATTTATTTATTTATTAGTTGGACTTGTATAAATATGAACAGTTGCCAAGCATCTGAATTTTGATCATATGATCATGGGGATGCCGCAAAGATCATAACTGTGAAAAATGGTTATAAGTCAACTTTGTCATTGTAACTTTGAAGGATCACTAATAGTGTTGGGACCCAACGAAGTTCGGGTGCGGCAAACTCACCCAAACTTTGCCGTGAATCCGAACCCGAACAGCAGCAAGCTGCTGTGGCGTCCTTTTCTGTAAAAATAAACAAGGAGGTGGGGAATTCCCCATCTCCTTTTGCTTCCTTTTATTTTTACAGAAAAGGATGCCGCAGCGGCGCTGCAAGCAAAAGTAGGTGGGGAATCCCACAATGGGATTCCGGGGGCGGGGCTTTGACATCACAGAGACTACTGCCTGGCTGGCTGAAACAGGGAGGAAGGAGTCTCCGTGATGTCAAAGCCCCGCCCCCGGAATCCCATCGTGGGATTCCCCACCTCCTTTTGCTTGTGGCAATGCAAGCAAAAGGAGGTAGGAAATCCCATCGTGGGATTCCCCACTCTCCTCCCGGGCGGCGGCATTTTGTGGTGTTCGAGCAAACACTGAACCCAAACTTTAGGCCAAACACTGTAAATTTCAGCGCGAAACCGAACTTAGCAAGTTCAGTTCACCCAACACTAGTCACTAAATGAACTGTCATAAGTTGAGGACAACCTCTATACTGGGGGCAATCACAGGCATGACACATCTTCTAAAGATTTTGTGATTTAGACTATAGGGAAATTTTTCTTATGTTTTATTTATGTCCTCTCAACTCTGAAATACTAATAAAATCATATGTTAAAGAGAAATAACAATGATTTGTGTTGTGGTTCAGCCTGAGTCAGATCAAAGACCAGCTGCGTCTCTGCTGGCTCCATGCCCGGGGGAGGCTGAGAGTGAAGAGGAGAGTTCTTGGCAGCCAGACAGGGGAGATTACAGTCAGGAAAGTGATGAGGAAGAAAGGCCTGGGAGCCCTGGGGAAGGGCTCTCGCAAGCAATTAGCTTGGATTCTTTGGAGTCCTTGGAGTCATTGGATGACGAGGCACAAGCTATCATTAGTATGCGACAGAGACGCATAGATCAAAGGAGGCAGCAACTGAAGAGATATTATCAGCGTTGAATGAGGAACTCCAGGGGGTTGGGTGTGGTCCTCATTAGCAGGGAAGGGTTTATAAGGCAGGCAAACTCTTTCGGCAGCGTGGAGTGTTATCACAGTGGAGTTGCTGTTATCTGCATTTCTCTCAGTGTTTTTGTTCCTAGCTAGTGGCCCAGCAGTCTTGAAGACCCGTGGGAGGTTGGTGTATGTTAGCAACAGCCTCGTTTGGCATTGAGGATCCTGTGTTTATGTATGAACAATTGCCTTTGTGTATCTATTTGGAGTTCCAGTGCTTTCCTGACTTGTAAGGACATTTGCTCTTGGCTTCTTTTCTCTTTACCATTATAAAACTGTGTTTGGATTCAACCGGTGTGTCTGGCTTACCTTTTTGCGTTGGTCATAGCTTCCGGAGTGACCCAGACAGAACAATTTGCCAGTGATGCTTCATTAGAATGAAGTATGAAAATATTCTGACAAATTATTTGTGTAAGGGGAGTTATGGTAGTATAAATCCCTTTTCCAGGAGGGAAGGAAACATGATATGACTTTCAGGATAAGATGACTATATCCTTCATAAGCCTGTGAGAATTAATTTTGTTAAAAATTAAAGCAGTGGTGACTGACATAGTCCATCAATTCAATCTGATCCCATAGACGCCTCCAAATTTTCTAAGGAAAACCATGGAAAAAAGTTTCTCTTGACAATTGTTAATGTGCTATCCAAATATGCCTGGATCTCCTTTTTAATCTAATAAATCCACTGTGAGTCAACTGCAGCCTTCCAGAACATCTTTGAAATAGGATGTCCATCATGAAAGTTACAGAGAAATGCTAGGAAAGATTTCTCAAATATTCCTCTGAAGAATCTTTGACACATTATTGCATTCATTACTTTACTGTAATAGCTCTTGTTATTGTTATCCGGAGTCATTCACTTTTCCTCTACAGGACCTGGAGAAGGTAAATACTGTTTTTATCAGTGGCCACCAACTTTTTGGGCACCAGGGACAAATTCTGGAGCAAAATTTTTTCGCAACCTGGAAGGGACATGTTTTCACCTGTTGCCTACACCCCGTAAATGGCCCTTCACTTGCTTGCGCAGCTCAGTTTCTGGCATGTCACGACCCGTGCCAGTCCATGGACTGGGGGTTGGGGACCCCTGGTTTACATTAAAGAAAAAAATGAGGGTTTCTTTTTGGCTGAAGTTGCACAAGAAAGATAATAATACATTTGATTTTTTCATACAAATTAGATGGAATTTGCAGCAGATTTTTTTCATATACACATCTATAAAAATGAAACATTTGAATTTAAGAAAATAATGTAAAATATTGACAACATATTTTTCTAAAAAAACAAAAAAGGGGAAAGGGAAATGAAACATAAAACAATGTTATTTTAAAATAATATTAAAAACATAAAATAAAGGGAATTTTTCTGGTTAATAAAAAAGAGAAGGATAAGTCTTGTATCCTTATGATAAGGAAGCTATGTCTTATTTCCTATCTTCTCTCCTCCGGAGTTTATGGTATTCAGGTACCAAATTGCACAGACAGTTTCCCTAATATGATTGGCTAATCATATTGCACAAACGATTGGCTAATGTTTAAATGCAGATAGCTGAAGGTTGTAAAACTGCAGAATAATTTAAGAAAAAATTTGGATATCTACACTGCCCTTTTTATCTGAGCTACTCTGGATGATTTACAATAAAAATACAGTTTTACGCAATGAAAAAATGGTTTCCATGACCAAGAACTTTCATAAAAGTAATGTATAATAATTTTGTTGTAAGCTGCTGTACTGAAAACCTTGGAGTAGTTCAGAATTGATCAATACAGGAATGAAAATAGAGCTTTGGCAGAACTGGAAGCACTGACTGAAAAGTTGAACAATTGCTTGATTTGTTTACTGTTATCACCACAACACAAAGTCCACAAAGTCTCATGAAGTCCTCATTCAGCTATCAAGATCATACTGTTATTCCAGTAATACTTCCTCTCCACAAGCTTCCTAACAAAAACTAAAGCAACAAGCAAAAATGTGGAAGGAATGATAGTAGCTCAGAAATAGTTAAGTGAAATAGTTAAACTGCTGAACTGATTTTTCATGATTGGGAGATTACCTGAAGAGCTATAATGGCCTGGCTGCTCCTGATTGCTACTTTTCTTCTCTGGCCAGGCTTCTCTTCTCAAAAAGGTAAGCTAAGACAAAGATAAATCAAGGGGGCAAACAGTGTCTTCTTGCATTCATTAAAGGAAGTTATTTTTAGAAAATGCAAACATTTCATTTTTCTCTTGTGGCTTTTTGGAAATGTATGATGCCAGATTCTTTAAGAATATCATAGATTTATAATTTCAGTCCTCTTTTCAAATATAATATTTTTCAGCAACTGATTTATAAATAGTAAAATACTTTGCATCAGTAGTATAAATTCACACCCATTTGAAAGGTCTTTGTTTCAGTTAATAAATAACTTGATATGATAATAACTAAGAGATTACCATGTGTAAACTAAGGCTCCATAAATCAGAATGTTTGAAATTATTGAGATATATCTCAGTGGGGTTTACATCAAGAAAAATACAAATATATCAGTGGAAGTCTAAATTCACAGTGATTAGATCCTTCACAAGAAGATGAGGATAATATTCACTTCACCAGACTTTGTAGATAAGACTATATTTGTTGATATTCAAAGTAATATTCATATTTTTGAGCCGATTATATATTTATCACTGTTTTACCATGGTTATTGGGTTGAATGGGGTGCTCAGGGAGGGGTAGCACCTCCTCTATAAGTGCAAGTCATGTCCTTTTACAGCAGCTAATTTAGGGCAGCTTTTAGGGAAGCTTGTTCACCTTTGATCTCCACCTGTCACTCAGCTCTCATCTGTGGCTCCTAGTAGCTATAGAATGTGCAGCGGCCACACCCCAGGCAACAGCTTCCACAGGCTTACCAAACCAGGTTGAGAGTAGCCAGTGTGTCATTGATTTGTCTATTCTGAGCATGTGAAGACAGATTCTGGTGGACTGAGCAGATGAAACCTATTAGAATAGGTCAACAGTCATGAAGACGGTCTCTGCAAGTGATGTGATACATATGCAGTCTTGCAAGTGATGTGTTGGTTATGACCTATAAAGCCCTTCATGGCACCGGAACAGATTATCTCAGGGACCGCCTTCTGCTGCACGAATCCCAGCGACCAGTTAGGTCCCACAGAGTGGGTCTTCTCCGGCTCCTGTCAACTAAACAATGTCGCTTGGCGGGACCCAGGGGAAGAGCCTTCTCCGTGGTGGCCCCAGCCCTCTGGAACCAACTCCCCCCAGAGATTAGAATTGCCCCCACCCTCCTTGCCTTTTGTAAGCTTCTTAAAACCCACCTCTTCCACCAGGCATGGGGGAACTGAGATACTCGTTCCCCCTAGGCCTTTACAATTTTGTACATGGTATGTCTGTATGTATGTTTGGTTTTATAATAAGGGTTTTTAACTGTTTTAATATTGGATTGTTATATGCTGTTTTTATTACTGTTGTTAGCTGCCCCGAGTCTCTGGAGAGGGGCAGCATACAAATCCAATAAATAAGTAAGTAAGTAAGTAAGTAAGTAAGTAAGTAAGTAAGTAAGTAAGTAAGTAAATAAATAAATAAATATCATCCAGGCAGTGAAGGGCTAAATTTTTACTACCACATTGTGGGTGTGGCTTATGCATTTTCTTTCAACATCATTCAGTGCAAATTGGGTGCTCTGGGATGGAGCTCCATTTTTGCTACCCCACTGTGCCCCCCCACCATCCAGGCAGTAATCCACCCCTGCATCCAGGTAACGGAAATCACAATGCATAACTGCCTTTCTGAGTGCCGCAAGTTACTGATTGATTGTTTGTCTATCTCACTGGAACATAGTGCATTTGAAGTGAGACTTGTAGTGTTTACCAGGGAACCGTTTCCACCAGCATTGGTTTGGCTAGTGACACAGCCATATCAAAGACTTCATGCAAGACAATGGTTTAGAAAAAGGGCTTGATTGTCTGAGAGGCCTTGCAAATCTTTGGGTTATAAGAAACAACTTCATCATGGAGGACCCCCAGGAGTCAGTGGGTGAAACATTGACATGGCTCACTGGAATGAATTTGCTATGCAAAATGGCTATCACTTGCGTTCCTGCATGGCTGGATTTTTGCCTTCATTCAGGAATTTTTTTTCTTCAGTATCCTACCTTCATCGCCAATGTTAAATTCTCTTACTGAAGAGGCTGGAGACAGTATTGTGACTAACAGCTCTTTATTGCAAGAACCAGCCCAGCAAAGCTCTCTTTAAATAGAGGGCTGCCAGCTGGTTTAATCAATCAGCGATTTCTATTCTTCCACTCTGCAAAGAAAGCCTTGGTGTAAACAATTAGCTCCAGTTCAAACCTTAATGCTTAACAGTTGGCATCATTAACATTTTTGGTTAGATGTTGCTGATGAATTATACATGGAAAGAAGACAGGGTGATTACAACTGAGAAAGGTTTAATCATGAAAATCCAATACATAAAACAGTCAGAAAGATTTCTCCAGGACCAAATAGGGTAAACCAAAGTGTTGCCAAGGTTGAAATTCCACAGAATTACAGGCGAATTACAGGCTTTTTTTTTTGGGGGGGGGGAAGATTTTGATAGCCTTACAACAGGGGTGGACAATTAATTTTGCCATGGGGCTGCATGAGAAATTGGGATGGTTTTAGAGGGCCGGACTAAAGCTTTGTTAGAGAGGGGGGCCATGGTGCGCCTGTGTAGAGGAGGTCTCCCTGGCATCCCCTCCCTTCAGGAGCTGGCTCTTCCTGGCCCGTGGCTGCTGCTGCCCCTTTCTGCTGCTGCTGCTGCTTCTCCTCTTCTTCTCCTTCTTCCGTTGCCGCTGCTTCCTCTGCCTGCCCATACCCCAATTGCTGCCGCCGCTGCTCCTCTCTCTTTCGGCTGCTTGCTCAGCTCTGCCAAAGCGTCTCTCTCGGGCTCCTGACATCACCCACAGTGACCTCATCACCTAGCGCTCACCTTATTGTCTATGTCCTGAGCCTCCCTTGGGCAGAGTAGTTGCACAGCTGCCTCCGGACCACCGTTTCCAGGCTCCCGCTGCAGCTCCGGGAGAGGAGAACTTTAAAAAAAGCGGGACATTTTTCACAGATAGTGGGCGGGCCGGTCACAGAGAGCAGGTGGGCCGGATGCGACCCACAGGCCGCTCCTTGCCCAGGTCTGCCTTACAACCTCTATCTCCTTATACCCATATTTGCTTAGATTAGCCATCAGCAAGAAAAGCTAATGTATTATAGTTGGTTCTTGAGTTAGGACCCACTTGGAGCCTCCCCATCACTTTCAAACATGTTATGGTCTTAAAGTGGGTTAACTTACATTACAATTTTATGACCTTTTTATAACAGACATTAAGCAAATTACTGTATTCATTAAACAAATCCATAGTTGTTAAGAGAAAGAACAATTCACTACGGCCAGGGGTCTGCCAAAAACTGGCAATCTGTGCTGGTTTTTGGCAGAACTGAGTCACATGACTGCAAGATATTATAAATGACCATAAATACAATGCAGGTCATTAAACAATGAATCATTAGTCTAGGACTGTCTGTAATGTGAATTAATTGTTTAGGAGGGAAATTTGTTAGCTTGCAGTTCATAAGGGTAAATTGGAAGAACAACTTTGTTAAATCAGATAAAATCATTTAATGTATATATAATTTCAGCATGTGATGAACCAGATGAGGTTGACTTTGGGGAAATTGTGAGCGCTGAGAAAGCCAAGTACCTGGAAAATGACCGAGTGCAATACAGGTGCAACCCTGGCTATGTCTTGGAAGGACCTGAATGGATTCAGTGTAAGGGACAAGAATGGACACCTCATCCACCAAAATGCTTGGGTAAGCCATCATTCTTATTTTTGGACTACTGTACACATGTGTGAAAATGCAGAATTCATTTAATAGGAGAATAGCAGCTGCCATTTTTTTAAAAAAAATGTTAACTGTAATTAGGATCCAGATTTTACTGATGCCAAAACTGTCCTATAGTCAGCTTTTTCTTTTGAAGTCTGGAAAAACGAATTGTATTTTATTTACCTCATTTATTTATTTTATTTTATTTATTTATTTATTTGTAATTCTATACCGCCCTTCTCCGTAGACTCAGGGCAGCTTACAAAACAAGAATAACTACCAAATACAACAGATAAGCATAAAATCTGATTCTAAAACCCCAGAATTATTAAAAACAGGCACCCACATTCATCCTTTCACAATCTCATATCATTGTTGGAATTCTAGAAAGACCATTACCTTAAGCAAGGTGCTCAGCCCGCTGGAACTGAGCCAGGACCTTCCGGAGGTGATGGTTATTAAAGTACAGACAGAGCATGTTCGAATGAACTAAACTTTTATTAGAAAAGTAGAAAATAAAGTTTGTCTGAAGAGACATAAAATGCACATCTACATGGTTAATGAAGATGAAGCGTAATGGAGATTCTCTAAAACTAGAGACCGCCTTCTTCTCCAAGAAGGAGCATGTGAGCAAACAGGTTACATCACAAAGGAGGAGCTACATTAATAAACAGAGTTAACTATCTAACTACTGGATGTTTCTCAATGTCTTTGGAGGCTGTCAAATTCACAGCGTGACACCCCTTCTTTGTCAGTCATCAGAGACATAAGGGACATCAGGACATCAAGGCATCAGTTCACTTAAGGCACATCTTGTTGGTGAGGTATTCATGTTGATCAGCTGGCAATGGCTTATTCAGCAAGTCAGCGATCTGCTCAGTAGTAGCCACATACTGAAGTTTTACGAATCCTTCTTTCACCTTCTCTCTGGTATTTTGATACCGGATATCAATGTGCCGTGAACGAGCTCCAACAAATTCAGCTTCAGCAATATATGTGACTGAAATGTTATCCTCCATAATAACAATTGGTTTCTTTGGACTTTCCCAAATACTATCAATGAGATTAAAAAGAGAGGTTAACTCATTACAGGAATCAGAAACACATGCATATTCAGACTCAGTTGAAGAGCAAGAAATAAACTTCTGCTGCCTAACTTTCCAAAAGAAAGGACAACCATTTAAAAACAGTACATAACAGCGTGACAATCATATCATTGGCCTCATATCAATGGCCAGAGCAAGATGCCAGCGCTCAATGGCCGCAGGCCTACCAGAAAATGTGAATATTTAAAACCTTATGAAAGGTTGGGAAGGTGGAGGCAGTGCAAATCTCTGGAGGGAGTTGATTCCAAAGGGCCAGAGTTGCCACAGAGAAGGCTGTTCCCCTAGGCCCTGTCAGCTGGCATTGATAGGAACTGGAGAAGGCCGACTTTGTGGGACCTGACCAGCCACTGGGATACGTGAGGCAGGAGATGGTCCTGTAAGTAATCTGGTCCTAAGTCATGTAGGGATTTATAGGTCATAACAAACACTTTAAATTGTGTTTGGAGACCAATCGGTAGCCAATGCAGCTTGCAGAGTGCTGGTGACATTTATATACCTTGGAAGGCCCATAAAAGCACACAGGGCTACTTTATTTATTTATTTATTTATTTATTTATTCATTCATTCATTCATTCATTCATTCATTCATTCATTTATTCATTCATTCATTCATTCATTCATTCATTCAATTTTTATGTCGCCCTTCTCCTTAGGCTCCTTAGGCTCAGGGCGGCTTACAACATGTTAGCAACATGAGATACTGATGACATTTGAACCGCTGACCTATATCAGAGCTGCACTTTTGGAAGCTAGCCAGCCCAACCAGCTAAGCAGCCCAACCAGTTAACCCACCCAACCAGCCAGCCACAGACCATAGATATGGAGTTTAAGTCTTCGATGAAACACAGTAGCAGTAGGAAGTCTTGGAAAAATATATTTACTTCTTCTTATTTACACTACTAACTGTTTTCTACTTTACTATACATACACCATACTAGTATCTCACAACAACTATCTCACAATAACTCACAGGAACCAACAGATCAATACAGCAACTTCACAGCACACTTCACACAGAGCAGGATCAGAGATCAGATATCAGAGAACAGAGAACAGAGAACAGAGAAAAGAGAACAGAGAGCAATAAATACTAGAGCTCTTGCATATTCAAATATTTATCCAATCTGGTTGTTGCATCCTTACTTCACTCAGAATGACCCAACCATTCTACTATATATAATACCGTCACCTATCTGGGACTCGACCAACTAGTAATTAAGAATACCAGACTTGATAACTGTCTGGATCTCATCTTCTGCAACAGCAAAAGTGCAATATATGGCTTACAAATAACAGAACCATTTTCCAATAGTGACCACAGCTTGATAAACTTCAGTCTTAACCTAAGCCATACTATGATCCACCAAAATAATATAACACCAAAATTCAATTTCAAAAAAACCAACTACGAACTCATTGAAGCCCACCTCTCAACATTAAACTGGAAAACTCTATTTACTGAATGCTACACTACTGATGATTACTACAACACATTCCTACTCAAAATGAAAATTATCATCAGACTTCATGTACCTCTAACATGTACCATAAACAAAAAAAATAACCTCCCCATCTCAATAAGAAAATTACAAACAAGAAAAAAAATCTGTCTGGAGGAAAAACAAAAAAGGACAAGTTTCCAACTTCAAAAGCCGATATAAAAGCATTTGCAATCAAATAAAAGCAGAATGCCTGAACTACTACAGCAAACAAGAGGAAAACCTCCTACACAACAAATCTAATAGAGCTTTCTACAACTTTGTCAACAATAAATCAAAGACTCTAGACCTATCCCACCTCTCAAAGGACTCAACAACAAAGAATACCATGATGATTCATCCAAAGCCAACCTCCTCAACTCTTTCTTTGGCTCTGTCTTTGTTAACAGCAATGGCTCATCCCCCAATTTCATCAATCACACCTCAAACTCCCTCAACGACCTAACCCAAGTAGACTTCACTGAAGACCGAGTTGAAAAAGCATTACATGACCTTAAACCTTCTCTATCAGTCGGACCAGATGGTCTTTGTGCTTACTTCCTAAAAAAGCTCTCTTCTGCCATAGCTAAACCACTAAGCATAATTTTCAAAAAATCCTTCAGAACCAGCACACTTCCTAAGCTATGGTCGAAAGCAATGGTCATCCCCATCTTCAAAAAAGGAGACCCCTCTCTTGTCGATAACTACAGACCAATTTCACTATGCTGCATCCCATGAAAAGTCATGGAATCAATTATAAACCAATCAATTATTCTCCATCTAGAAACTAATAATTTGCTCTCTAACAAACAATTTGGTTTCAGAAAAAAACTATCCTGCAACCTGCAGCTCCTCCACTGCAAAAATATATGGACAACTCATCTAGATCAAGGGAAATCTATAGATGCAATTTATATCGACTTCTGCAAAACCTTTGATTCAGTGGTCCACGACAAACTACTCCTAAAACTCAAATCCTATGGCATTTCAGGATCTCTCCATAGCTGAATTACAGCATTCCTGTCAAACACACAACAAGAGGTCAAAATAGGAAGCACCATATCCACCCCGTCCCAGTTAAAAGCGGTGTTCCCCAAGGTAGTGTACTGGGACCAATGCTCTTCATTCTCTACATCAATAACCTTTGCGATTACATCACAAGCAACTGTGTCCTCTTCACCGACGATGTAAAACTCTTCAACACCACCAATAACACAACTACTCTCCAAAAAGACCTGAACTCTGTTTCTGAGTGGTCCAACACATGGCAACTCCAAATCTCAACTAGCAAATGCTCTGTCCTACACATTGGGGAAAAGAATCTGAACTCCAAATACGAACTGAATAATCAAATGATCACAGATAATCCCCACTCGGTTAAAGACCTCGGTATACTAATAACAAAAGATTTAAGTGCCAAAGCCCACTGCAACAACATAGCCAAGAAGGCTTCAAGAGTTCTAAATCTAATCCTATGTAGCTTCTGCTCTGGCAATCTCACACTACTTACCAGAGCTTACAAAACGTTTGCCAGACCCATCCTCGAATACAGCTCATCCGTTTCGAACCCATATTGCATCTCAGACATCAACACCCTTGAAAATGTCCAAAGATACTTCACCAGAAGAGCCCTTCACTCTTCCACTCAAAACAGAATACTCTACGAGACTAGACTTTCAATCCTGGGCCTAGAAACCCTAGAACTAAGACGCCTTAAACAAGATCTAAGTATTGCCCACAAGATCATATGCTGCAACATCCTGCCTATTGGCTACTACTTTAGCTTCAACCACAACAACACAAGAGCACACAACAGATTTAAACTTAATATTAACCGCTCCAAACTTGACTGTAAAAAATATGACTTCAGTAACCAAGTTATTGAAGCATGGAACTCATTACCGGACTCCATAGTTTCATCCCCAAACCCCCAACAATTTACCCTTAGATTATCTATGGTTGACCTATCCAGATTCCTAAGAGGTCAGTAAGGGGCGAGTACAAGTGCACTAGAGTGCCTTCCGTCCCCTGTCCTATTGCTCTCCTATATCTCCTATTCCTTCTTTCTATTCCTATATTTCTTCATCTATTCTTTCATTGATATGTTCTATTACTAGATCTTCTTTTCTATTCTTTCTTAGATATATTTTACTATGAGTATCTTCTCTATAACCTTCATCATGTATTTTACATCATGTATTCTACCCACTAAAACCCTAGTTGTGTATTGGACAAAATAAATGAATAAAATTAAAAATAAATAAATGACCCAGCATTCTCTTTGTAAGCCTTCCTTCTGCATTGAGATATTACATCAGGATATTTCTTAATCCTGACACCTCTTCTAATATCTCAATGCAGCGCTACACAACTTGTTTATCAATATTTACATTTTACATACATACACTTTCATTGTTACATTTACTTTCTTCATATACTTCAGTTTTAATCCCTTCGGATTATTCACACTTTGCTATCTAATTTCAATATACTGTTTTAACTTCATTCGTATCCTGTACTTTCACATACTTTAACAATTATACAATCTTTGTCTTTTGCCTTCATACAATTTTTCTTTCCTGGTTTTTACCATGTAAATATTCAACTATTGCATATCCTATTAAGTATCCTAAGTCTGTAACCATCCATCACCCTGAGGGGGGAATCATTGACCCCCTCAGAGAGAGTCTGCAACTTGGGCGTTCTCCTCAATCCACAGCTCACATTAGAGAAACATCTTTCAGCTGTGGTGAGGGGGGCATTTGCCCAGGTTTGCCTGGTGCACCAGTTGCGGCCCTATTTGGATCGGGAGTCACTGCTCACAGTCACTCATGCCCTCATCACCTCGAGGCTCGATTACTGTAACAATCTCTACATGGGGCTACCTTTGAAGAGTGTTTGGAAACTTCAGATTGTGCAGAATGCAGCTGCGAGAGCAATCATGGACTTCCCTAGGTATGCCCATGTCACACCAACACTCCGCAGTCTGCATTGGTTGCCGATCAGCTTCCAGTCACAATTCAAAGTGTTGGTTATGACCTATAAAGCCCTTCATGGCATTGGACCAGAATATCTACGGGACCGCCTTCTGCTGCACGAATCCCAGCGACCAGTTAGGTCCCACAAAGTTGGCCTTCTCCAGGTCCCGTCAACTAAACAATGTCATTTGGCAGGACCCAGGGGAAAAGCATTCTCTGTGGTGGCCCCAACCCTCTGGAATCAGTTCCCCCCAGAGATCAGAATTGCCCCCACCCTCCTTGCCTTTCGTAAGCTCCTTAAAACCACCTCTGTCATCAGGCTTGGGGGAATTGAGATATTCATTCCCCCCCCAACCTATACAATTTATGCATGGTATATTTGTGTGTATGTTTGATTTGTTATATGTTGTTTTATTACTGTTGTTAGCCGCCCCGAGTCTATGGAGAGGGGCGGCATTCAAATCAAATCAAATCAAATCAAATCAAATCAAATCAAATCAAATCAAATCAAATCAAATCAAATCAAATCAAATCAAATCAAATCAAATCAAATCAAATCAAATCAAATCAAATCAAATCAAATCAAATCAAATCAAATCAAATCAAATCAAATCAAATCAAATCAAATCAAATCAAATCAAATCAAATCAAATCAAATCAAATCAAATCAAATCAAATCAAATCAAATCAAATCTCAAGGTGATGAGGGAATGTGTGAGAAGAGACTCCCTGTCCAAATAGGCTGCAACTGGTATACCTGGCGAACCTGTTCAAATGCCCCCCTTGCCACAGCTGAGAGATGATATTCTAGACTCAGCTGTGAATCAAGGAGGACTCCTAAATTGCAGACCTTCTCTGAGGGAGTCAAGAATCCCCCCACTATAAAAATAATCAATCATCTCTCATTCATACAATGGCTGGAGCAGAACTATCGCTCATGGTCAGTGTTCCCTCTAATTTTTTTTCTGGTGTGGGTGGGAAAGTATAGTGTCTGAGCGGCAGTCGCTTCAGGACTGGGCATCATAGAAGAATAAATAAATAAATAAATAAAGGGTAGGCACACACTATCACGCATGCACGAGTTCTGACATCCATAATTCTCTCCCCTCCTTTCTCCCTCTTTCTCTCTCCTCCTTCATCACTCAACTCTTTCCTTTCTCTCCCTCCCTTTCTCTCTTTCCTTTCTCTCCCTCCCTCTTTTTCTCTATCCTTTCTATCCCCCACTCTTTCTTTTTCTCCCTCCTTCATTCCCTCTTTCTCTCCCTCCCTTTCTTTCTCTCTCTTTCCTTTGTCTCCCTCCCTTTCTCTCTCTTTCCTTTCTCTCCCTCCCTCTTTCTCTCTATCCTTTCTATCTCACACACTCTTTCTCTCCCTCCTTCATTCCCTCTTTCTCTCCCTCCCTTTCTGTCTCTTTCCTTTCTCTCTCTCCCTTTCTCTCTTTTTTTCTCTTCCTCCCTTTTTCTCTCTATCCTTTCTACCTCTCACACTTTCTTTCTCTCCCTCCTTCATTCCCTCTTTCTCTCCCTCCCTTTCTCTTTCCTTTCTCTCCCTCCCTCTTTCTCTCTATCCTTTCTATCTCTCACTCTTTCTTTCTCTCCCTCCTTCATTCCCTCTTCCTCTCCCTCCTTTTCTCTCTCTTTCCTTTTTCTCCCTCCCTTTCCCTCTCTTTCCTTTCTCTCCCTCCCTCTTTCTTTCCTGGGGCTGCCTGTGCCTGCTCTGCACCCCCCACCATGGACGGACCGCATTTGGCATCGGTGCCTCCCCCCCATGGATGGCAAGAAGCTAGGTGGTGGGCTTCGCTGCTAGGCTGCTTGCTTTTTGGCTGCCCCTGGTCATCCCACCCACAGATGGATATCATCGGTCCGGCAGATCCACCCCCTCCACCCCCACGGATGGACATCGGGCTGGCGGCAGTCTGGTGGATCCACACACACACACCCTCCATGGTAAGGGGCTTACCAACCCTAGCAGGAAGGACAAATGGTTAAAGGGGCGGAAAGGAAAGTGGGACTGCAATTGGCCCCTTTCTTTCCCACCTTTCCACCTTTACTATGCATGGAAGCACGGGAATTAAAAATCTTAGCAACAGTTTGCCAATTCTAGCGCAGAGGTCAGTCCTCTGCACTAGAATTGCAATCTTCTGGGCTGAGATTTTAAATCTCCTGTGCTACAGTGCACAACTCAGCTTGTCTGGGAACACTGCTCATAGTTCCCAGACCTGCCAGCATAAATGTGTTTTTAATGCCTTGCAAAAGGCGAGGAGAGTGGGGGCAATAAGAATCTCTGGGGGGAGTTGGTTCCAGACAACAGGGGCCACAATAGAGAAGGCTCTCTCCTGACGGAACCTGCTAGTTGGCATTGTTTGGCTGATAGGGCCCGGAGGAGGCTGACTCTGTGCGAGCTAACTGGTTGCTGGTTGCTGACATGTGACATGTGAGGCAGAAAATACTCCCATAAATAATCTGGTCCCATGCTATGTAGGGCTTTATAGGTAATAGCCAATGCTTTGAATTGCATTCAGAAAGTGATCGTCAGCCAGAGCAGCTCACTGAGTGCTGGACTAATGTGAGAATACCTAGGTACACCCAATACGCTCTACTAATCCAGTAGAGCATGCTGGATTAGTTGAAATCTCTGAGTAGCCCCAAGTAGAGCACACTGCAGTAGTTGAGCCCAGAGGTAATGAGGGTGTGAGTGACTGTGAGAACAGATTCCCTGACTAAATACGCCTGCAACTGGTGCACCAGGTGAACCTGTGTGAAAGTCTCCCTAGCCACAGTCTTAGCTTTATAGGGAGAGAGATGTTGCTCTAACCTCAGCTGTGGATCTAGAAGAACTCTCAAGTTGCGAACCCCCCAGAGTGATGAATGGACAGGTGGGATTGTCTTTGGGAGGCAGGACCCACAGCCACTCAGTCTTGTATGGGTTGAGCTTGAGCCTGCTGATGCCCATCTAGACCTTCACAGCCTCCAGACACCAGCACCTCCACTGCTTCACTGAATTGACATGGAGTGGAGATGTGGATGAGCCGGGATGGCACAGCAGGAAGAGTGCTGTACTGCAGGCCACTGAACCTGACTGTAAATCTCATCACTGGCTCAAGGTTGAGTCAGCCTTCCATCCTTCCGAGGTGGGTAAAATGAGGACCCAGATTGTGGGGGCAATATGCTGGCTCTGTTAAAAAGTGCTATTGCTAACATGTTGTAAGACGCCCTGAGTCTGAGAAGAAAGGCGGCATAAAAAATGAATAAATAAATAAACAAACAGACAGACAAACAGACAAACAAACAGACAAACAGACAAACAAACAGACAAACAGACAAACAGACAGACAAACAGACAGACAGACAGACAGACAAACAGACAAACAGACAAACAGACAAACAGACAAACAGACAAACAGACAAACAGACAAACAGACAAACAGACAAACAGACAAACAGACAAACAGACAAACAGACAAACAGACAAACAGACAAACAGACAAACAGATAAATAGATAAATAGATAAATAAATAAATGTACAGTTGAGTATCATCAGCGTACTGATGGAAACTCACCCCGTGTCAACTTATCTAAGTATACTGACTCTTGGATTTCATTTTATTTTACTTTATTTATTTCTTATTATTATTTTATTTTACTTAATTTTATATTATTTTATACTTTATATTTTATATTATTTTATATTTTATATTATTTTATATTTTATATTATTTTATATTGTTTTATATTTATTTTATACTTTATATTTTATACTTTACACTTTGTATTATTATTTTATTTTATTGTTTTATGATATTTTTATAATTTTTCCTCTATTGAAGAGGTTAAAATACAAAATCCCAAAGGGAAAAAATAGAACTAAACAAAGTCAGACAAAACATTTTTTTAAAGTGAATTTAAAAAGGACAATTTATATTATCCTCCTAGTTGAACACTGACAAATCTATTGCAACAATAATAGCTCCCTCTCCCCTAGTAAAGCCGGTCCAAAATTTCTAAGCTTGAACATCTATTTGCAACCCAATTGACCTGTGATATATTACAAATATGAAAGTTTTTAACCAATTAAACGACAGCAAAGAGAAATTTCAAGCTACTATCTTAAAAATCTGTTTTTATATTTACTACAAATCACCCTGCTCATTATCTTTTGAGTCCAGGGTAAAATACTTTTGTTTGATTCTTATAATGTAATGTTTCCTTGGGTTTTTAATTGGGAACTTTCCCAAGAATTGCATCCCATTTTCAAAGTTCATAAGTCCCTGTATAAGGACCTGTAACAGATGGTCTGTCAGGAAAGTTTTGACTATTTACTTCATTGAGTTGAATCAAAAGACTTTTTCCTGAGATAAAATGGTTGTAGTAAAGTCAGGTAGAATATGAAGGACCAGAAGAGGGGTGGGATCAATGCCTGCGGCAACACGGGAGTGCCCTCACTCCATTGAGGGTAGCCCCGAATCCCCACCGTCCGGGGGTCTTGGGTCAGAAGAATCGGACCTGATCCTCCCTGAAGGGTAGGTGACATAGGGGGTGCTACCGGGGATCTGGTTGGAGGGTTGGCAAACCCCCACTGAGCGAACTGGCCTTGTCTCGTGCTGGCGGTGGCGCAAAGTCGGCCAGGCTGCAATGCCTGTGTCGATGCTAGCCGTATATGACAACACAATGCAGGAGATTGAAGAAGATGGTAACATCTGGAAAGTGAATAAAATCTAAGCATTGGCGAGGTGAAGAAATTTTAGCACTCCAAACTGGTGAGTTTGGAGTGCTAAAAGGACTTAAATGGATTTGTTGGAGGATTTGTTATGATCGGGATTAGAAAAGCCGGAAATAGATTGCAGTCTGCGTGTGAATGGAGGCATACAGCGGCAGCACAAATCAACGAAATGCCTAATCTCCTCTCTTCTTTTTAAAGAGCTCTAAAGGCTGTAAAAAGATGGAACTTTAGATCAGAGCCGATTTGGTTTTCATTTGGATTATGTTTTTTTTGTTTCGAAATTATTCCCCTTTACTTTCGAGGAAATGACATGTCGTTTTCGAAGGGGATTCGCCATCTTGGATTTGAGAAGCTATTACATCGAGGAGATTTGGACATTAACATTGCTATGAAATGGAGGAGCTTCGTAGAACTATTGGGCAAGAACTGATTAATAGAATAAGTCATTATATACTTGGAGATACATATTGAGAAGATCTGGACTGGGAAATCAAGAGTTAACTTTAACTTTAACATCTACAGTATTATTCTAAGTAAGGAAGAAGAAAGGACAGTACTTTTAGAAGAAAGGAATTCATCAGAGACATGGACATACTACTTGGCAAGATTTACTGCTCATATAAAGACTAATTTTATTAAAGTTACTGGATTTATTAACAGGCTTATTTATGGAGAAAGAATTTTGGATCTGAAATTTGCTTGATAATATTAACATCATGAGGGAAAAGATCTTTTTGAAAAGTTTATATAATATAGCTGTTTTTTAAATTATGTTAAGAGGGGGATCATATGAAATATGATGTGTTTAGACTAGGGGGAGGAAGTAAAACCTTAGAGGGAATGTATTTCAGGTTGGAGACTGCATGGTTTGAGGAAAGGAGAATCAATCAATTTGAACAAAATTTGAACAAAATTTGAACAAAGATATTTATGTTGTATATGATGCGACTTAATTTTTTTTTTGTTCAGGAAGACTGTTGTTAATGACTATTAGAAATATATGGTTACATGGAAATATATGGATTTGAATGGGAGAGGAGTGAAATACAGTAAGCGCTGGCAAGAATATAAGAAAATTATCTTATGGAATTTAAGGTGCAGCTAATAGTTTTATATTAGGTATAATTAGCATGATTAAGTACTAAAAATGGAATTAGTAATGGGATGAATTTAGAGAGATAAGAAATGAAATTGTTTAAAGATGATATTTATACAAAATAGAGACTATTGACTATATATTTTAGAGAGCTTTGCACTATTTTGATTTTAATACACAAAAAAAGAAAGTACTATAATGATGGTGAATTTATAAAAAGTTATAATATAATTTGGATCAAAGAGGGGTAAGCTTTCTTGTTATCTATTGGGATCAATACAATTAGGATAGGGCATGAGAATTCCACTGGGTATGCAGGAATAAAATTAAAGTAGGGCATAATGATTGAGCTGGATATGCAGCGCTATATATATAAATTGATTCCAGTGGGTTATTGGAGAGTCTTCTACTTTTCTCTTAAAATTTTTCTTATGCATAAAAAAAGAGATAAATTATTTCAGTGATAATTATGGAATACAGTAAATTATAGATAAGGTAGACCATAAATTTTGAAGGGCGTATTAACTCCTGAAAGGACATAAATTTAGTTAGGATTAAGGAAATGGAATTTTCTTTTTTATCTCTTGGGATCAACACTTTAGACTAGGGCATGATGATTCTGCTGGGCATGCAGAGATAAAATTAGACTAGGACATGAAGATTTAGCTGAGTATGCAGCATTATACATAGAAGTTGACTCCAGTGGGTTATTAAGAGATTTTATTTCTTTTTTCCACTCTCTTTTTAAAAAAGAATAGGATAGGATGATTTTACTGCATTTACATTGATATGTGATTAGAAAAGGTATTATTATTCTGTTGAGATTGCATTAATATAACTAGAAGTGAAGTATGAAGATGTTGTTGTATACACAGCAATAAAATGAGAATAGGATATGATGATCTTATGAAATATGGATAAGGGAAAAGATCAGGATGGATGTTTATTCCTTCTTTTTTGTTCTTTTTTTCTTTTTAATTAGATTTATAGATACATATTTTTGAGCGGGTTGAAGGATTTTAGTGGGTGTGTTTTCTTTTTTAACTGAATTTTAAGATTGTGTGAAATTGGAAGATGCAATATGGAGATATGTAGGGAAGTTAGTAAGAAGAAGAGGAAAGCTCTATTTTATTCTTTCCTCTTTCTTATTCTTTTTTTGTTCTGCACTTTTTTCTTTTTTTCCTTTCTTCTTGTTTTTATCTTTCTTCTCTGCTAAAGGCCCATCCCGGTTGACCACCTACTTGAATTCTGCATCCTGCTTAAGCGGTCTGTCAGTCAAGATGGTCAGAAGCAGGCTTGCAGGGCTGGTGTATATCACCAACTTTCAGGGATTTCCCAACTCTTCAGGGGATTTCCATATTAGAAAGATGTTAGAGGGTTGGGTGAGAGAACAATTAGTGCCCCCTGTTGATGGCAGGCAAGCACTGTCCCTGCAGCAGCTCACTGACCTTAGTAAGACCTGGGTTGCTTTGTGTGCCTCTGATTTCGAGGCCCACATTTTTCATGCAGCAGCCAAAGTTATGTTTTTTGGAGCATTCTGCATGAGCGAGGCCCTCTCCTCCTCCTAAGCAGATGGGTCACTTCAGGCCCTACAGTTTCCGATGTCACTTTTAAAGGGGTTGGGGCATCCCTGTTAGTCAGGAGGTCCAAGATGGATCAGTTAGGCAAAAGAATTAAGGTATTACTTTCAGCTGCCTTAGATCAGTCTGTCTGTCCTGTGGCAGCAATTGCCTCTATTTGTAGGTTACGGGGAATGGGCCGTGGATACCTTTTTAACCATAGAAATGGTTCCCCTCTGACTAGATATCAACTATGGGCCATTACATCACGGGCGCTGAGGGAGATAGGGCTCGATCCTGCCTTATACAAAACTCATTCGTTCCGGATTGGAGCCGCCACTACAGCAGCTGTATCAGGTTTTCAGGATTCCAGGATCCAGGCTATAGGCCATTGGTGGTCTGCAGCCTTTAGAACTTATGTACAGGGCCCAGATCGCAGGGACCCAAACACCGAGCATGTTTAACCTTCTTTTCTACCCTTAGATAGCCCTCTTGGGGGAAAAGCCATCGGTGCTGCTGTGTGGCCACAGCATGGTGTTCTGGGCCAGTCGGAGCATGGCAAGATCAACCATTGGGACCCAGCTGTCTTTGGGCCATTGGGTCAATGTCATCTGGCTCGGAAGGAGAGGCCTGCATTGGGAAGGGCTCCTCCATTTGCTCTTGGGTGGGCACCACTATGTGGTTTCATCCAAGTGGTTGATCTTGCACCTTGAGGGCAATGACCTTTGTGTTTTGGGGGGCCTGGCATTGATTTGTCAGGGCCGTGAGGACCTGTGGGCTCTCTCTCTCTTACTTGGCCATCCATGCGAGTGGTCTGGTCTGAGATCTTTTGGAAGGACGCCATTTCCCCAAAGGCTATTCACATGATCTGAAGGAAGGTGAGTAAGGCCATAGGCAAAATTGTTTTAGAGTTGGGTGGAGTAGTTGTTCCCCACCCCCATATTAGTGTTCAGAAGCCATGGCTTTATCATGCCAATGGCGTGCACCTGTCTGAGAAAGGTAACACCATATTCTTACAGGACCTGCAGAGGTTCCTGCAAGAGCTGGCGCAGATTGAGGGGGGAGTCAGGGGGTCAAGATAGAGATCTGTCCCCCCTCCTTGGCATGTTAGGAGCAGAAATTGGGAGGTGGTTAGCAACTGCATGCTCTCCTTTGGGCATCTTTGGAGATGAGGGGCACACTTTCTCCAAGAGCTCATAGTGTCATCACCAGCCTGAGCGATTGGGGAGGGGGTGCCCCTGGGTCTCACCCCAGCCAATTTCCAGCCAGGGGTTGGACAGCGAGCCTCTCCACATGCATAACATGACTCAGATTCAGGTGAGGGCATGGTCCCTTCACCTGGATCAGCAAGGAGCTACGCCCATAGTTGCCAAGGAAAGTTTTATGACATCATTTCCATGCCGAAATTTTTAGTGATCTCTGCAGGTCCCAGTAATTAATGGTTTAATTAATTAATTTATGTTAATTAATAAAGTGACCCAATTTTAAATCCAGCTTTGTCTCCGTGTTATCACTCCGCTTCCAGCACAATATATTAACTCCAGCTTTCTCAAATTTTGTTCCATTACAACTCCTTCAATTTAAAATGAATTTGCAGAAGATTCTGAATTCAGCTGTTTGTTCTTAACTTGAAAGAAACAACACCATCTGTTTATTCATTCTCCTACAAGCCAGTCCTCTGTGAAAGATCTAAAAACTATAGCAGAATCCAAACTTGTTTGTCATTAATACTGGTATCTATCTTGGTTTATTTGATATTGATCTGGAATTATCCTTTGTGATTTGTAAACTGGATTGATTTTCTTGGTAGTGGAACAGAGGGAAACCAATGGATAACTTACCTCCCTTGACAAGATCTACTTTCTTTTCTGTTTTTTAGCACCCTGCAGTGTCACAAGACGACAGCTAGCAGCAAAAAACTTGTTTGTGTTTGGAAATCAAAGAAAAGCTCGACTTATTCAAAGTAATCAGAGTCTGCAGTTTCAGTGTAATAAAGGATATGTGCTTGGGGTTCCATCAGTTAGAAAGTGTGTTGACGGTTACATCGATTTGCCTTTATGTATCTCAGGTAAGCATGCTGTCAATATGATGGATTCCTCTGGGATTGTAACTGATTAAAATAATTAATTGCTTCCAAAGTTCCATTCTTTAAAAATGTTTTAATCTGCACTGACTTCATTCACATCTTGGTTTAGAATTTTAGTAGTTGTAATCTAAAACAAAAAAATTAAGGCACATCAAATTGCAGAAGGATTGTATATTTTTCAAAACCTCTAAATTATGTTATGTCTAAGGTTCAATCCAAAATCTTGAACTTCAGCTAAGAACAATTATTCCATGAGGTTGAAGATATCTGTAATATTGGTAGACATAGGAATACATTTCAAAAATTGCAAAGGTTGTATAAAAATAAGTTTATATCATATCATTAAAGGAGCTCCAATTTTTACATGAAAAAATGTTTTTTGTTTGAAATTGCTTGGATGAATTTATCATATAGTCATGTTAATATTGATCTGACTAGTATACTTACAAAGGTTTGGATGATGAAGGATATTTTATTATAGTTTGTTTGAAGACATTTAATTCTCAGATTGTTATGATAATTTTTATAGCCCTACAAAAAATTAGTTCAGAAGATTTTTTAAAAAATTGTCATTCTGTTCCTTCATCATCATTTATGGTGGTGCAGTGGTTAGAACATAGTACTATAGACTATTTCTGCTGATTGCCAACTGCCAGCAGTTTTGCAGTTCAATTCTCAAGATTGATTCAGCCTTCCATCTTTCTGAGTAAAATGAGGACCCAGATTGTTGGGAGCAATATGCTAACTCAATAAACTGCTTAGAGAGGTCTGTGAAGCACTGTGAAGCTGTATATAAGTCTAAGTGCTATTATAATTTATAGGTGGAAGTCTAAATTCTGTGCATTATCAATCTGATAGAAACATTTCTCCTAAGAAACATATTTATAAAATAATTGTAAAGTGATGTAAATTGAATAAGTAGATAAATTGTTAGCATGCTATTTAGAACGAGTGAAACAACAAAATATAAAGTTTGAAATATATACATATCATGGCCTGAGAATAACGTATCCTGCATGTATTAATTTACTTTTTTCCAGTGGAATCTGCAATCATATAATACTGATATTACTATGCAGTTATTTTATCATCTCTATGTAATTGAATATTATCCTTCACAGTCTTTAATGGAAAGTGATTATGTGTCAATCATCCAAGGTAGACCAGACATGATGAATGGTCAGATTAGCTAATTCTAAATTTTTTAGATTTACATTAATAGAATCCTGAAATCCTAAAGTACTTTCCTTCCCCCGCTGTGCCCCATTAAGACACTTGAAATTTGAAGGGTGTCTTCTCAACCACTTGCTGTGTCTGTTCCTGGCATGCCTTTTATCTGATGATTCCCTTGGCTGCATTTCTTTTCCTTTTGTTCCAAGATCAATTCTACATACTGTTACATCATATATTTCTGTCAAGGTCTTGGTCAATATAGAGCACAATCAATGCTCTATTTGTGAATGTACAGCAAAAGAAAAAAGAAAAAAGCGGTCATGAGCATTTATGCTTTATTGAGTTGTAGATTGCGTTTTGATTCTGAGTTTCACAAATACTATATTTTTGGGAGTATAAAATGCACGTTTACCCCCTAAAAGAGGGTGAAATATTGGGTGTGTCTTATACACTGAATGTAGCCCTGCCCAGCCACCCCCATACTTTGTCTTCTGTCTCCCAGCAATTTGCCTTCTTGCAGCAAATAGTGCAGAACCTGATTAGCACAAGCCACTGATCAGCTTCCTGACCATTAGTTGATTCAGGCTGCAGGCAGGCAGCAATAGACTATGGTAATGCCTGCAGCCTGAAACTATTAGCTGCTTGTGCTAAAACTGAACGTGAAACTAAAACTGCAAGGAGGCAAATTGCTGGGAGGTAGAAGCAGATTTTTATTTTCTTGTGCTAATGAGACTGTGCTGAAATTGGCTGTTTTTTGTTTGCTTTATAGTTATAGTCAATAACTATAAACGGCTATAGAATGTTCAAATTATTAGACTTGTTTTTTAAAGACTGCTTTATTATTGTTCTAAACAACTTTTAATAATTAAGTTTTTTTAAAAAATAAATGTTTGATCTGAAGAGGCCCAGTGCTATTGTATCTTCTTTTAAATAGCAGAGAATAACTATACTTCCAGAAAGCCACATCAATTTTAACAGCATCTGCACAAGTATAGTCCTGTTGTAGTATTAAGATAAGGCAGTTAGACCCTGACTTAGTCATATTTGGAGTAGATCTATTTAAATAATTGAGAGGAATTAGTGTGACTACATTTAAGAAAACTTTATGGCATTTATATACTGCCATAATGTACATTTCTCCAATTCTTTGTTATTTCAATGGGTCAGGCACACATGCATAGAAATATACAGCAAAGAGTGTATATCATCTGCAGTGTTTGCTATGTGCTGAGAGGCAAATTGATGGGAAGTGGAAGCAGATTTTTTCCCCTTGTTCTCCTCCCCCAAAATTAAGGTGCATCTTATACTCCAGTGTGTCTTATACACTGAAAAATACAATAATAAGTAATAAATTACAAAAAAAATAATAATAACAATTTTAAACCATTATTTGTAATTGTTATTTTAGGGAATGTCAGCAACTTCAGTTAATTTTTCCTGGCCTATTGTTTTTTTTCTATTTAATAGAGAGAGGAAAAAACTGCAGTGGTCCACCCAGGACTGAGAATGGAGACATTACTACTTTGTCTGAGAAGCAGTACAGATCTGGCTCTTCAGTGGAATTCAGATGCCAAAACTATTATGCCATAGAAGGCCAGAACAGATCTTTTTGTGACAATGGGACCTGGACAAAGGTACCCATTTGCCTAGGTAAATAGAAAAGAAAATCTTTATTCAATTTTATTTTTTTAATTAGTAATTTTTATTCACCTGCTGCTTCCTGTCTGTTAGGAAGCTTGTGATCCACTTACAAGTGTGTTCAGGTACCGCAAGCTGATTTAGTTTGGTTAAGAGAATGTCCGGTACGATGGTATTGAATGCTGAACTGAAGTCCACAAAGAGGACCCTAGCGTAGGTCATTGGAGATTCAAGATGTTGAAGGATGAAGTGTAGAGCCATATTAACAGCATCATCTGTTGATCTATTTGCTCGGTATGCAAATTGCAGGGGGTCTTGAAGAGATGTGAAGATTTCTGGGTGTTCGCGCTGAGTGAACATGACTGCTCACGCGGCTGCATTCTGCACAATTTTAGTTTCCAATCTTCAAAGGTAGCCCCATTTAGAGAGCATTGCAGTAGTTGAACCTTGAGGTAATAAGGGCATGAGTGACTGTGATCAGGGACTCCCTGTTCAGATAGCGCTGGAACTGGTGCACCAGGCAAACTTGGGCAAATGCCCCCCTTGCTACAGCCAATATATGATATTCCAGATGTTTGCACAAAGAGAACATAAAAGTTTTATTCTGTTTTGTATTCAAACAAATGTTTTGTTGGTGACCCCCGCAAGGGAATGGCACCCTACAGAAGCAAGATGCTGGATAATATAACCTAAATTATTCTGACGAGGTGGGTTACAAACTACAGAAACATTCCTATACTATGGTGTTACATTTTTATTGAACCCTACGAATTTTGCTGACTTTAAAGAAACAGGAATTATCTTCAAAAGGAGACAGAATTTAAACATTGTTCAGCTACATTTCTACTTGAAACTATTGATTTACCTCTCAAAGCTGCAACATGTTCTCACATTCTAAGAAAAACAAAATCTCAGCATTTCTTATCAGATTGAATTCCATCCCAATTTAGTTTACAGAGACAAAACCTAAACTCCTTTATGTTTTGCTTTCAATAAGGTCATCTTTGAATGTTTGTCGTGGTTCTAGTTTGTCTTTAATGTAGGTTACCACTCCCCTTTTCTTTTGTTGAGATAGTGATGTAAATGTTTTACAAAGTTTTGCATTTACTAGTAAATTATTTTGTTGTTGTGAGATATGGATTATATCTATCTGTAGTTTTTGGAGTCTTGTAAACACCTGCTTCGTTTTAGTTTGTGAGTTTAATCCATTAATGTTTAGCGAAATCCTTCTTCCATCCTCTTTTCAATTTTCATAAGTATTTGTAATCGTTAAGATTAACTGCCTTCTTTCTCTCTTGCATAAAAATTCTTTAATTGCCTGAATCAGCTTTATTTTATATTTGATTTCATTTCATTTCTGAGGTGAAGTGGGTAGTGAATGGAAACTAAATTCTACTATTAACATTTTGCAATGATAATATGATGCATTTGGATCCTGACAGAATTTCCTTTCTTTTTCATGTCAGATCCCTGTTTGATCCCCAGGACTGAACTGGAAAGCCAGAAGATAGAAGTTAAAGATGAAATAGATGTACCTGAAAATATATTTGTGCAACATGGTCTTTCTATTGAGCTCACTTGTAAAACAGGATATGTCCTGGCAGCAAATTCTTCCCAATCAACTTTTCTAATCCATTGTGATGGGAGACTACCATTGATTCCAAAATGCAAAGGTGACTTTAAAAAGTTTAATTTTATAATCTGGATAACACCAATATAGATCCAAAGCACTTCAGTTTGAGCCCATTTACCATTAGAACTGGAATAAACTGCAATCATTTACATATATCATTTACTGGGACAGATATTTTTATCTCTCTGAAATCTCCCTGGCAGGATTACACTTTCCATTCTGCACGGGCCCAATGGAAACACTTGGGATATAGTTGAAATAGGGGAAACCTGAAAGACTGCAGATTTCTGGAAAGGGAGTAGTGTAATGAAAGACACACCTATGGCCATTTTATGGCTAAGTTATTGCAAAAACTGCCCCATTCATCTACACGGTAATATTTTTATGTCATTGAATGGTAATTACTTTTGCCAACAGTAAATTCCATACCCGACTTCCTACATATTTCTGTTTTTAAGGATTTTATAAACTGTTACCATACCAAAATCTAAGTACCAATACCAAAAGAAATTCCAATGTAGTTGCTAACAAGAATGTAGGAACTTTTTTTAGTTACACCTAGAGAACATTGCTTTGCATTTGATCTTGGGACTAGTGGAGTAGTGAATGTATAATGAGGGACATTTCACAATTTTAGCAGTTCCACCTTTCCCAGAACCAACAGTTTCACCACAGGTATCAAAAGAACTTTGTGGAGATGTTGGTTTGTTTATGCATACATGACATTTCTGTAGCATGATTATCCTTGTGGATTCTAGGCAGTTTACAGATATTAAAATAGCAATAAAATAATTTAAAAAAATCAATAATATGATTAAAATTAAATCATAAGAAAAATGCACACATATAGACAAAAGTGCCTGTGGATCTACTAGCTTCAAGAAGACCAGGAGAGTGGCTGTCACACTCAACTTAAGGCAACTGTTTCCAAGGAGTGGAGCTGCAAAGAGAAGATATGATATCACTCCCAACTAACCTGAATCATACCAAATAAAAATCTAAGTACCAATACCAAAAGAAATTACAATGTATTTCCTAGCAAGAATATAGAAACTTTTTAAAAATTACAGCTAGAGATCATGCTTTGTATTTGATTTTTTTTGACAGATAGACCACAGTCAGTAAGGATGGGACCTGATCATTTGTTTATTCTGATATTAAGCAAAGGAGCCCCCCAGGGTTGTGTGCTAAGCCCTTTCCTTTACTTCTTGTATACACATGACACGGCTGTGAGCCGCCCCGAGTCTGCGGAGAGGGGCAGCATACAAATCTGATTAAACTAAACTAAACTAAACCCCATTGTATAACACCAACACAATTATTAAATTTGTGTGAGATACACAAATTTAATAATTGTGTTGGTGTTATGCAATGGAGATACCATGGGGGGGGGGCTCATTAATAAAAGCAATGAGTCTGCTTATAGAAAGCAAGTACAAGGGCTGACTTTGTGGTATAAAGAAAATAATTTTACACCAAAAACACTAAAGAACTGAGGTGTACATTTACCATTGCACATAAATGGCAAGGAGGTAGAGAGGTTTTGTAGTATGGGAGAAGCTCTACAAAAAATCATTAAAACTGCCCAGAATATCATTGGGCTCCAGCTACCAGTCCTGGACAATATTTTTGCAGAGAAGATTAGTCACTCCCTGACTAACCTGAAAGCTGGGGACTCTTAGTAAATGTAATGCCATCCAGATTAGACAAACCATGGTTATTTGGAAAATTGTCATACATGCCCTATACTTGAGCTATAACTAACTTTAAACCCGGGGTGGGGGAGTGAGAGAGAGAGGTTTCCAGACCTTGGTTTGCACTCAGAGGTACATTGGTAGCCAGCGCAGCCCCCACAGCTGTAATATAGCAGAGCTAAGAGTATACACTGAACATACAGGACATTGAATTTTAGACTAACTGATGTTTTGATGGTATCCTCAGGGCAATTTTAAGAAAAATTAATTAATTGTTGAATGACATGTAAGAATTTGATACCAAATCTCAAAATCACGTAGATCAGTTTTTTCCAGGAAATCTGTTGTAATCAAGCCTTCAGAACTTCTAGCAATTCATCCATCACTCCAGTAATTGAATCCATCTATATTGTTATTGGTGATAGTCTACCTCTGAGTTATCGTTATAGATAAAGGATCACTTCTTACTCTGAGTAGAATTTGGAGAGTAGTTTGGGAAAAGAACAAGTCCAGTGGGGTCCATCACAGCATTTGAAAGCCTGGCCTCTTTCCTCTGTCACCATTAACAGTGACAATCTTAGGCAGGAGTGGAATCACTACAATGTGGAGCTGTTAATTTTACAGCTTTGCAGGTGGTTGAAAATACTACTGGAATCAACAACAGGACTGAATAGAGATAAGCAGAGTATCAAATTGCAGCTTTATGTTTCAATTCTAAACCAAACCAAAGGATAATTATAGCAACATGCTGAATTTACTTATGATATTCCAAATAAATAGCAGCCAAGAACTACTAAAAATACTAAAAGCTCCACCATCAAGAATTTGAAGACCTGACCTCTGTTCCGTGTCACCATTAACTGAAACTGTAACCTCAGGCAGGAGAAAAACTACAATGTAGAACCCCTGATTTGTAATGTTGCAGGTGGTGGCAAATGCTACTGGGCTCCACAGTGGGACTGAAAAGCAACAACAAGGATATCAAGTATGGGGTTATAGGGGTGTTAAATTGTAGCTTTCTATTTCAATTCAAAATCAGAGTGAGGGGGAAGAATAATTATAACAATTTTCTGAATTTATTTATGATCTTACATTTTTAATCAAGGTGACTAATTTCAAAGTATATTTTAGATTCTAAAATAGTAAAATATTTTAGATTCTAATAAGAGTAAAATAGTGGCCAAGTGTTCTATAGAGCTATTCATACATAGATATCTTCCTCCTAAGCCATTCTTGTCTGCTAATACTCCTGCACACTGTTGCATGGAGAAGGGGCTAATCCTCTTCTGCTGAGTCACTCATGGTCACCTCTAGAGGTGCAACAGTCCCTGGTTGGCTTTCAGCCTCTGACTGCACATTCTCTCCAGCCTCCTCACTATCAGACTTGGGTGCCAAGCAATGTTCCCTCTAATTTTTTTTCGATGTGGGCGAAAAAATATAATGTCTGAGCGGCATATTTTCATGCCTGGGTGTGGATCGGTTAGAAACAAAAGGGGGTCACATGACCTCAGCACACACAGCAACGGTCATAAATATGAAACGGCAGCAAAGTTTTGATCCTGTGATCATCGGGCTGCTGCAAAGGTCCTAAGTGTGAAAAAGGGGCATACGTCACTTGTTTCAGGGCCGTTGCGACTTTGAACGGTCAATAAATGAACCATTGTAAGTCAAGGCCAAACTGCCTTCCTCCTAGATGTTTTCTGTGGAGCTTCAAAATGGAGTCCTGATCTGCTGACCTGCTTCTAAAAGAGTGCACTGGTCAGGCAGATAATCCTTGACTTCTGTTCTGACCCCAATGGAGGCCCACATTTCTATCTCCTGAGTAAGATAGTTATTAAGTGAGTTCTGCCTCACTTTACCACCTTTCTTGACACAGTCATTAAGTGAATCCCTGCAGTTGCTTGTCAGAAGATCCCAAAAGATGTTCACATAACCCTGAGACATTGCCACCATCATAACTATGTTGTCAAGTGTCCAAGGTTTGATCCAATAACCCCTTTATTTTTCTAACAAAGTCCTTTCTTCCTAGAAGGAAGAATAGAAAGAATAAAATGGAAGAGGGGATTAAAAGGGGATACAAAAATAATAAAGAAAAGGGTTTGGTTCAAAGTTCTGCTCAGATTAAAGAAAGTGGAGTTTGAGAAGGGTTGATTAAGCTTGGAGTATTGTTTTGTTTACTCTTTTTAAAATTATTTTTTCTAGATATATAAATTTAGGAATTGCTGATCTGTTTTAATAAATTTAGAAGTATTGATTATAATAATAAACTATGTTTATGTTTATGTTTTGTTTTTAATTTTCTTTTGTTAACATATGATTGGCTATGCAAGGTTTTCTTGATTTATAGAAAGAAGGAAGCACTTTGGCATAATGGTTAATAAGTTAGAAATATAATTGGTGTTGTACTTTTTGAAGGAACATTTTTGTCGCTCCCCGTCCCCAACTCCAACATCCGGCTCCATTGTGCGTGGCCTTAGAAAAGGCTGTACGCCTTAGAGGGAACATTAGTGCCAAGTACACTGGTCTAGGATACCAAAACACACCTGTCTCCCGATCCTCAGAATCTGTGATCAAGCTGAGCAGGGCATGGATAGGCCATAAGAATAGATATTAAAAATAGTAATTATTTTGTTATCTATACTTATGGAAATCAATGACTGCAATCTGATATGAGTTTTCCTTTTTTATATAATAAATGGTTTATTTTCTTTAGAAATTACATGCAACTCTCCAAGAATATCTAATGGTACTTTCCGACCTCAAAGAACTATATATCATGATGGGGATCTAATTCGAATTCGTTGTGACCCTGAATTTACTATTAAACCAGATGATAGAGAAAAAGTGGTTGAATGCACAAAGAATGGATGGTCACCTCCACCAAAATGTATCAGTAAGTGGAACTAGTATACATTACAATGATTGTAGAATGACTGATATTTTTAATTTTGTAGAAGTGTGGCACATGGAGCATATCTGACGGCACACATTGCTCTATGTTAGCTCCAGCATGCGTGTGTGCCCTAGCCAGCTGATTTTCAGCCTTCCAGAGGGTGTGGAAGGTTGTTTTTGCCTTCCTCGGGCTTCAGGAAAGCCACTAGAACCTGTGGATGGTGAAAAATGGACCCAACAGCTCTACCAGAATTTCAGAAACAAACTTCTTATTGGACTTTTGAACCATTTTTCATGCTCTCCACCATAAAATAAAACAATAGTTATAAATATAACAACAATGCTTAAAATCAATCATATATAAACTTCTTTTCTTATTACTCACTCAATGAAGGCTCTTATCTCTCCTCATCTATTTTTTGAATTTTCTTGAATTTTTTTCATTTCATTATGTGCATGCTCAAATGCCAGGTTTCCAGCACTGCATGCGGTCGCCATTTTGTTTTGGGCATTTTTATTTAAAAAAAATATTGGGGGGAGGTTGTTTTGATGTGGGAGGAAGCTAAGCTGAAGAGAGGTAAGTTGGAATTGCCCTGTGCCCCAACTGAGCTGCTGCCTTCTGCCCCAGGAGAAGAAGAAGCCCCTTCTTTCTTTACAGTTCTTTTTAAGGTTTAGTTCAAGTAGGGTTTTTTAGAAATGTGAGTTCAATGCAACCTGGGATGGCTCCAGGCTATGGCTTCCTTTCTTACACAGAGCAAAACAGACATGTGAGTTCAATGCAACCTGGGATGGCTCCAGGCTATGGCTTCCTTTCTTACACAGAGCAAAACAGACAGTTACAATGAAAGGCTTCCACCGATTTTTTGATAGCTCTGGGCAGTGTTCTCTCTAAAAAATTTTTGGGGTGGGTGGAAAAGTATAGTGTCTGAGCGGCAGTGCCTTCGGGACTGGGCGACACAGAAATAATAATAAAATTTCCCTCTCGGCTTCTGGGCAGGTTTGGAAAACTCTGAGTTGATGATGATTTTTAAGTGAGCGATTGCTCACCTGCTCAGCTTAGAGGGAACTATGGCTCTGGGAGCAACAAATGTCTTGTGTATATGCTCTGTGTGACAAATGTAAATAATATATTGAATTTAAAACATTTTTCTTCATTTGTGGTGAACATAATTTTACAACATTTTATCCAGGCTATTGAGAAGGGAAAGTATAATATTACTTATTTTTCTCTGTGATCTTTGGAATGTTCCCATGCAGAATGTACAAGTCTATTAATTCTCCATGAAACTGATACTTCATTAACATACATCAACTAAAACCAAATTCCCTCTCTGTGCCACCTCCTAAATGTGTATCTCCATTGTTTACCAGATCCTGAAACAGTTGTGTGCAGAGATCATTATGTTTACATGAATTGTGAAACTACTATTCTGAATGTTTTCCACATACTTCAAATGTGAAGTTATTGTACTGATTGACTATAATAGTATTTGTGCAGCCACAAGCAAACCACTCCTGGACTTCATTGTCTGGAAATCTGCCTGGCAAAGAGATATGATATATTTATCCAAAAAAAATATGGAATTACTATCCACTTGATGGTTTTCTATAGAGCTTGTATTTAGAAGAGAATTAACTTTATTACAGAAAACAGAAAACACTGAGGAATTGTCCTATTCATTTTTTGACATGCAAGATGAAATGCCTCAACCCTTGTTGGTCTACATTTTTGTGCCTACAGGGATTATAAAATAAATTCTGACAAAAATATAATTTAAAGCCACTTGTGGGCTGGGGAACAGATGAAAGTAATGACATGTTGACCAAGGCCAAACTCAGAAAATTTATTGGTGCCATGGTTGAAAGGCAAGTAAGGAAAGAGTCCTTTGCTTATGGGCCCATGAGATTTAAGATTCCTTCTCTTACAACTCTGCAAATCCCATCTGTTAGATCAGAGTTCCCCAGTCTTTCCAGATTTGGGGCCTGGAAATGGAGGAGGAGGAGAAGATAGATAGAGGATAGATAGATATAGATATATAGATATATAGATATAGATGATATAGATATAGATGATATAGATATAGATATAAATATAGATATAGATATATAGGGAGGGGGAGAGAGAGAGAGAGAGAGAGAGAGAGAGAGAGAGAGAGAGAGAGAGAGAGATGATAGAGAAATAAGTTGATGATATAGATAGATTATATATATATATTGGTAGATGATAGAATATAACAATGGTGGGCAGCAGCCAGTATGGAGGGGGGGATTAATCCCATTCTGGTAGCGAAAATGGTCAATCACTTCCTGGACTGGCGGTTGCTCAAGACCACAATCTTTTTTTTAAAAAAAAATATTTTTTAAAAGAAAACTCATCTGAGCATGCACTGGGAGAGTGATTGATGAGCAAGCAGCTTGCTGATTAGCTGGCTCACTGATCACCTCACCCACCTCACCTCTCCTTATATATAGTGAGTGATGCCTCAGAGAAATGTGTGGGGAGGAACCTCCATCAGCAGCAGCAGCTTGCCTTACTATTGCCCTTGTGGCCTAGCCTTGCCCCCTTTTAATTTTTTTTTAAACTTCATTTGAGCTTCTGGAGAAGGAGACAGCAATTTTGAGGACTTTGCTGTGCTGGTAATGGTAAGTAATTTAACCTTTAACCTTAGACTATCTCCAATTGACCTCTCCCTCTTTTTGAGAGGTCTATAAGGGGCGTGCATAAGCACACCATTGTGCCTACCATCCCTGTCCTATTGTCTTCTAGCATTATTTTTTATCATTACTTATCTAAAGTTTTATTTGTACAAATTACCATCCTATAATTGTTTGACAAATAAATAAATAATTAAATAAAATAAAATAAATAATTGCTTTCCTCTTTTCCTTCTTTTCTCCGTGCTCCATCCTCCTTTCCCCTTCCTTCCTTGGGCAAGAAGTTGATTCCATGTTTATTTCATTTTTATTTACTTTGTTTGGTTGCTGATGCTGGCTAAGGGAGGCAGGGTAGGGCTCTGGATTTGAAGCAGGGAAAGAAAGATTCATCTTTTATGGTAAAATTGTTTCACCAGCCACATGCTGCTGATTCATCATTTATTTCATTTTTGTTTACTTTGATTAGCTGCCAATGCTAGCTAATAGAAACGGGGTAGAGCTCTGGATTTGAAGCAGGGAAAGAAAGATTCATCATTTGTAGTAAAATTGTTTGGCCAGCCATGTGGCACTGATTCATCATTTATTTCACTTTTATTTACTTTGTTTGGCTGCTAATGCCAGCTAATGGAGGCGGGGTGGGGCTCTGGGTTTGAAGCATGGAAAGAAAGATTCCATAAACTAAATCTTTTTATTTAGTTTTGTTTGTCCAGCCATGTGGCACTATTGATGCTGGCTAATGGAGACAAGGGGAGAGGGCTCAATTTGAAGCAAAGAAAACAGTTTTAGCATCTCTGAATGAGGAAGCTCTTGCCCTCCTCACAGGTGGTTCTTGTGTACTCCCAGTCCCACATAAGGAAAATATGTAGATTTGACCCACTGAGTCCACTCCACAATTGTTTCATTTTACTACTTATGCTATCACAATAAAATATATATGGATTTTATTTATTTTAGCTTATTATCACCAAGAAAACCATAAGCTATAGAGTGATGAATACATTTTTAGAAACATAGAAACATAGAAGTCTGACGGCAGAAAAAGACCCCATGGTCCATCTAGTCTGCCCTTATACTATTTTCTGTATTTTATCTTAGGATGGATATATGTTTATCCCAGGCATGTTTAAATTCAGTTACTGTGGATTTATCTACCACGTCTGCTGGAAGTTTGTTCCAAGGATCTACTACTCTTTCAGTAAAATAATATTTTCTCATGTTGCTTTTGATCTTTCCCCCAACTAACCTCAGATTGTGTCCCCTTGTTCTTGTGTTCACTTTCCTATTAAAAACACTTCCCTCCTGGACCTTATTTAACCCTTTAATATATTTAAATGTTTCGATCATGTCCCCCCTTTTCCTTCTGTCCTCCAGACTATACAGATTGAGTTCATTAAGTCTTTCCTGATACGTTTTATACTTAAGACCTTCCACCATTCTTGTAGCCCGTCTTTGGACCCGTTCAATTTTGTCAATATCTTTTTGTAGGTGAGGTCTCCAGAACTGAACACAGTATTCCAAATGTGGTCTCACCAGCATTCTATATAGCGGGATCATAATCTCCCTCTTCCTGCTTGTTATACCTCTAGCTATGCAGCCAAGCATCCTACTTGCTTTCCCTACTGCCTGACTGCACTGTTCACCCATTTTGAGACTGTCAGAAATCACTACGCCTAAATCCTTTTCTTTTGAAGTATTTGCTAACACAGAACTGCCAATACAGTAGTCAGATTGAGGATTCCTTTTCCCCAAGTGCATTATTTTACATTTGGAAACATTAAACTGCAGTTTCCATTGCTTTGACCATTTATCTAGTAAAGCTAAATCATTTACCATATTGCCGACGCCTCCAGGAATATCAACCCTATTGCACACTTTAGAGTCATCGGCAAATAGGCAAACCTTCCCTACCAGACCTTCCCCTATGTCACTCACAAACATATTAAAAAGAATAGGACCCAGAACAGACCCTTGTGGCACACCGCTTGTAACCTGACTCTGCTCAGAATACTCGCCATTCACAACAACCCTCTGGTGTCTATGCTTCAGCCAGCTGCAAATCCATTGAACTATCCAGGGATTAAGTCCAATCTTCACTAATTTATCTATCAGCTCTTTATGTGGAACCGTATCAAAGGCTTTGTTGAAGTCCAGGTAGGCAATATCCACGGCACCACCTTCATCCAACAACTTTGTGACATAGTCAAAGAAATCAATGAGATTAGTCTGACATGATTTGCCTTCAGTAAAGCCATGCTGATTTGGGTCCAATAATTTATTGTTTTTTAGGTGCTGATTTATCCTCTTTTTCAGTAGAGTCTCCATCATTTTAACGACAACTGATGTCAAGCTAACTGGCCTGTAGTTACCAGCTTCTTCTCTACTGCCCTTCTTGTGGATAGGCACAACACTTGCCATTCTCCAATCCTCAGGAACATCTCCTGTTAACAAGGATTGGTTAAACAAATCAGTCAGGGGGGTAGCAATGACAGATCTGAGTTCTTTAAGATGCCATCTGGACCCATTGCCTTATTTATCTTTAATCGTTCAAGTTCTTCTAAGACATCGGCTTCTAAGATCACTGGAGCTGAATCCGTACAGTTGGAGGCAATGCTATATCCCTCTATAGTATTATTTTGTAAGGTGTCTTTTGAGAAAACTGAACAGAAGTAGCTATTGAAATGGTCAGCGATCTCCTTATTCCCATTAATGCATGTATTTTTCCCGGTACTAAGCTTCGTGATGCCGCAGTTTTTCTTCTTCTTATCACTAATATATCTGAAGAAGGTTTTATCCCCCTTCTTTAGAGATTTGGCAATTTCTTCCTCTTTTGAGGCTTTAGCAGCATATATTATCTGTTTCGCCTCCTTCTGTCTCATTTTATACACCTCCCTATCAGCTATACTTCCAGACTCTTTATACCTCCTATAGGCAGCCTTTTTTTCATTGACTATAGTCCTTACATCATTGCTAAACCATAGCGGTTTCTTCTTCCTTTTACCTTTAGTTATTTGTCTTACATACAGTCCAGTGGCTTTTAAGATGGCCTTTTTAAATACAGTCCACTGGGTGCTCGCTCCTGCCATTTTATCCCTCCCCTTTAATTCATTATCTAAATATTCCCCCATTGCATTAAAATTTGTTTTTCTGAAATCCAATACTTTGGTTGCATTATAGGATTGCTCACAATGAGTTTTTACATCAAACCACAAACATAGATGGTCACTGCAACCTAAATTTTCTCCCACCTTGACATCTGAAACCCAATTCCCATTCGTAAAAACTAAATCTAGAATATTCTCCCCTCTAGTTGGTGTCTTAACCATCTGTGCCAGAGCTGCTCCTGTAAAGGCCTCTACTATATTCTTACTTTTGCATGTAAGGGCACTGGGGATATTCCAGTCAACATCAGGCATGTTGAAATCACCCATAACCACAATATCTCCCTTTACTGCCATTTGGGTAAATTCATCCACCATCTTGTTGTCATATTCCTCAGATTGCCCTGGAGGCCTATAGATCACCCCAATTCTAATGACAGAACCGTCTTTATTTTGCATGCAAATCCAGAGGGTCTCTAGATCTTGACATGTATTTTGAATTAGTGTTGTTTTTAGAGTTTCTTTAACATAAATGGCTACTCCACCTCCCCTTCTCTCTATTCTATCCTTCCTATACAGTGTATATCCTGGTATGGATATTTCCCATTCATTAGAATCCTTAAACCATGTCTCAGTTATGGCAACCAGGTCCAAATTATCTCTAGATATTATGGCCATTAATTCACAGAGCTTGTTGCTCAAGCTTTGAGCATTCGTGCACATTACACGAAGAACATTATTTTCATTATTAGTTTGCCCCTTATCATCAACAACTACATCTATTTTATTTGCAGCTCCCTTTTCATAAGCTTCCAAAAACTGCTTTATCCTCATTGGTCGGGGACAGAAATCACCCACATCAGTTACATCTCTGTCCCCTTTACCTAGTTTAAATGCCTGTCCAAAAAAGTTCTGAATTCCTCACCGAGTACCTGGGTACCTCTGTATGATGGATGCAAACCATCCCTCTTAAACAACTCCCTATTAGACCACCTACTGACATCATGACTTACATAGCCAAAACCTTCAGCTTTACACCACTGCTTTAACCACACATTAAACTCTATGATACACGTTGTTTTATCCTCTTGGCCACAAACCGGTAACACCTCTGAGAAAGTCACTGAATCTGCTATTTTACCCAGCTCCACACTTAGACATTGAAAATCTCTTTTTACTACATTGACATTTCTCTGGGACAAATCATTTGTGCCAAGATGCACCACCACATCAATGTTATTACCTTTACTCACAGCCTTGACAATGTTTGTAATCCTCCTCCTGTCCCTGCTGGCAGTGGCCCCTGGGAGACACCTCAGCACCTTCACCACGTCCTTACTCTGTCCCAAATCAACACCTCTAACAGTCGAATCACCCACAAGAAAATGTGTCCTCTTTATATTTCTACTAACTGCACTTGATGGTTTGGTGACATTTACAACAACTTCCCCTTTGAATATTCCCTCATTCTCTGCCTGAGGGGCCTTGCTAATATCTCCAACATCCTTACTATTTAAATCCGCAAGAACAGTATAGGAATTCGATAAAGAGAGACCAAAATTACTATGTTTTTGCTCAACTGCACGCAATCTTCCTGAACCGACAGTTTAGAATGGTTTTCATGTGCACAAGCGAAACTTTTGTCAGGTGGAAAAGCGTGTTATTGTCGAGTGATGTGGCAGGCAAGCAAGGTGGCAGAAATTATGCCATCCTGGGGCGGGGTGGGAAAATTTTCCACTGTGCAGTGGGGGGAAAGCTGGGTTAACACTACCCCACCCATTCCACTTTGAAGAAAGAACCCTTAAGCCAGTGAACTTGGGACAAATGCCATGGTTGCGGAGATTTTTGACCGTTGCCTGGACCACTGGAAAATCTCATGGCTGGGTCTGAGATGATCCATCTGGCCCACTCTCCTATGTGCCACTAGAATATCTTCCCACTTGAAGCAGCCGAGTTTGGATTGCAGTTCCAGTGTGTTCTCCTCTGACATGTGGACTTCAACTCCCAGAATTCCTGAGCCAATCATGCTAGCTCATCAACTCTGGGAGTTGAAGTCCACATGTCATAGAAGAGCCAACATTGCCTAGAGGCTATTTTGTGTGCATATTGTCTGCCCTACCAGAGGGAGTGGGACGCTTCCTTTTTCTCAGTGTTGGAGAAGCTTTGTTGCTTCTCCCACCACTGAGAAGGGGGAGGCACTTTGTTCGCTCTGCCGGCCGCGCATCCCCTGTCATGCCTGGTCTTCTAAGCTGCCATCTGCCTCAGGTTCCGCTCTCTGCATCCAGTGAATAAAGTCCTTTCTCTCAGTAGTGGGAGAGGGAGTGGAGCTTCTCCCACCACTAGGAGGAAGGAAAGAAAGAAAAGCAGGAAAGGAACAGGACGGGGGAAAGGAAAGGAAAGAAGGAAAGGAAAGGAGATTAAAGGAAGGAAATAAACTAAAAGAAAAAGAAAGAAAGAGAAAGAAAGAAAGAAAGAAAGAAAGAAAAAGAGGAAGGGAAGGGAAGGGAAGAAGGAAAGGGAGTGCAGTGGTAGGCAGGAAAGGGAAGGAGGAAAGGAATGGAATAGGGGAAGAGAAAGGAAACAATGAAAGGAAATGGGAGGAGAAAGGAGAAAGGTAGGGAGGAAAGAGAAGGAAAGGAAAGGAGGAAAAGAATGGAACAGAGGAAGGGAAAAAAAGGAAAGAAGGGGAAAGGAAAAGAAAGGAAGAGAAAGAAAGAAAGAAAGAAAGAAAGAAAGAAAAACTTATGACCACAGTTGAGCCCAAAATTCGGTTGCTAAGCAAGAGAATTCTATTCTTTACTTAATACATGACATTTCCTAGCTCTAACAGTGATGTGCAAGCTAGGGAAGCATATATACATATAAGATTAAATATAGGGTACGTTCCCAAAGTAATGCAACTAATTTTTTAAAAGTAATTTATTGAACAGCTCTACCAGGGACAATTCCATCTGTCCATCCATTACCCTGGGGGGGATTATTGACCCCCTCAGAGAGGGTTCGCAATTTGGGCGTCCTCCTTGATCCACAGCTAACACTAGAGCACTGTCTTTCAGCTGTGGAGAGGAGGGCATTTGCCCAGGTCTGCCTGGTGCACCAATTGCAGCCCAATTTGGACCGGGAGTCACTGCTCACAGTCACTCATGCCCTCATCACCTCGAGGTTCAACTACTACAATGCTTTCCACCTGGGGCTTCCTTTGAAAAATGTTCGGAAACTTCAGATCGTGCAGAATGTGGCCGCGAGAGCTATCGTGGGGCTTCCAAGATCTGCCCACGTTTCACCAACACTCCAGGGCCTGCACTGGCTGCTGATCAGTTTCTGGTCACAATTCAAAGTGCTGATTATGACCTATAAAGCCCTACATGGCATCGGACCAGAATATCTCCAGGACTGCCTTCTGCCGCACAAATCCCAGCAGCCGATTAGGTCCCACAGAGTTGGCTTTCTCCGGGTCCCGTAGACTAAACAATGTCAGCTGGCAGGACCTAGAGGAAGAGCTTTCTCTGTGGAAGCCTCTGGAATTAACTCCCTTGAGAGATTCGAACAGCCCCCACCCTCCTTGCCTTCCGTAAAATGTTGAAGACCCACCTTTGTTGCCAGGAGTGGGGATAATTTCCATCTTCTTCCCCCTTTTTTGTTATGTTTTTCGGCCTTACTCTATGATGGATTAGGTTGTATGTGTATGATTGTATAGTTACGGATTTTACTGTGTTATTAATGTTTTTTAAATTGACTTAATTTTCTACTATTGGATTTGTAATGTATTGTATCACTGTTATGTTGGGAGCTGCCCCGAGTCTTCAGAGAGGGGCGGCATACAAATCTAATAAACTATAAACTATAACTATAATGAGCATTGTTTTCACTTTTGATTTGTTCATTCTTGCCTTTTTGGGCTTGGGGGACTGGTTGGTGTGCCACTCAGAGCTTTGGTGTTTTGTTTCTGGGTCGTATTCAAAAACCCAGGTTTCATCGCCAGTGTCCAAATAATCAGGTTCAATTTCTAAATGTTGCAAAAGTTCACTTGAAATTTCGACTCAGTTGGTCTTTTGGTCATCTGAGTTCACCTTGGGCACGAGCTTGGCGCACACTTTCCCCATCGCTAAATCTTCAGTAACAATGCGAAACGCAACAGTAGACGACAAGTTCAGTTCATTGGCAACCATCTTGATACTCAATCCATGGTCAGAATCCAACAGTTGTTGAACACGAGCCACATTGTTGTTGGTTTTGCTGGTTGACAGCCGCCCAGAGCGTTGTTCATCGTGAACCTCTTCTCAACCCTTCTTAAAGGCCTTTAACCACCTCAAAACCTGTGAGTAGGACAGAGCAGAGTTCCCATAAGCCTCACGAATCATTTTGTTAGTCTCCTCAAGAGATTTGTTCAGTTTAGCACAAAACTTAATCGCGTAACATTGCTCGATCATCGATTGCATTTTTTGGTGACATGGTCGGCGCGCAGAGGTTTATAATAACTGATGTCCTGCCATTTTCACAGCTTGGAGAGCACTGAGACTGGTTTCATGGCAAAGCTTAGCATCCTCCACACCTACTCCAAGTGCTTTGGTCCCACTCTGACCAATAGGAGCGGTGCGGGAAATTCAATTGCATTACTTTTGGAATGCACCCTGTATGTATAATATTATTTCCCCTATTTCTTCTTTCTGCCTCTATTCTAGCTGCTAGTAAAGCTAGTCTTGTGTTATAAAAGATTTTACCCACCATTTCCCATTTATTAATCCTCTTGCCCATTTTAATATTTCAATTTTTATTTATTTTTGACTTGTCTCCTAAATTCTTACCTTGGTTCTTCATCTCTATCTTGATCTTTCCTGTTTAACTTAAGCATTTCTTCCATCTCTTTGACTGTCAAGCCTCGAGAGGATCTGCCCAAGTCTCTATTTTCTTTTCAAGAATATCTTTCTGTTTATCCAATGTCATGTTTTGATCTTTTAACATGTATTTTCTCTGAATTGTTTCCTAAGTCTTTATTGCCTTCTCCTTCTTATCTTCTTGTTTTATTTGATCTGTCTGTTCTATTTTTCTCCTGTTCTCTCTATTATCTCCTCTATTTCCTGGGCTTTCTGATCAGTACTTATTATCCCTTGTAGAACACTTTCTAACCTCTCACTTATGTTATTCATTAAATCAGTGGTTATCAACTTTTCTAATGCTGTAACCCCTTAATACAATTCCTCATGTTGTGGTGACCCCCCCTCCCAACCAAAGGTCTAGTGCCAATTATTCTAACAGAACCTTAAGCTGATTGACAGGGAGGTTAGAAGGACACCCTCACTGTAAATGCCTGATTGGTTGGATTGAAAAATATATTTCAAGGTACCAGAATAGAAGCTTTAGTTCCTAACACCATGGAAATTTGTCTTTTCCCATGGTCTTTGGAGACCCTTGTGAAATGGTCATTCAACCCCCAAAGAGTTCCCAACTCCTAGGTTCAGAACCACTGCATTAAATACTTTATCTCCCTATGATTCCTTATCATAACATCATAAATGATTAGAAACATCAGCATCATTTTCTTTGCAACCCACTTATTTCCCTCTGTGAAACATCTTCCCTTATTTTGATAAGTCCAAATATAGCTCAGTAGCCCCAGATTCTAAATTATCTTTGACCTCAGAAAGTTAATCTGGAAAGTGTTGACTCAATCCTGATGTTGTTCCTCAGGGAATACTTCATGTCTCATAGTTAGTGAATTTAGTTCTTTTTAGGTAATCCAGGAAGATTTCCAAATGTCTCCTTCAACCCACTCTATAAGGTCAATCATAACTTCTGATATTTAAAGTCACTTTATCTTCCGTCTTTTCACCATTAGAGTTCCAGTAGTCATGAAGTAGATAAGTGTTGTATAGTGCAGTAGATAGCACATCAGTCCTCCAGGTGTTATTTCCACTTTCTTCTCTGTCTTACCAGTATTTTCCATATGGTTATAGGAGTATAATCTCTATTCCATTCACCAGTAGGTCGCAACATTCATCAACGTTGTGCATCTCAACATTGCACAAATTCTAAAAGGTTCAATTGGTATTTATTCAAACAAATAATCAAAATTCTAACAAGTAATTCCAGCATTTTAAAATGCCTTATTGCCAATAAAAATTAGAAATCCAATCTGTCAATGTTTTAAAAAGTTTTGCATTCCCTTCTTAAGATCTTTTGGGTCTGTCACTTTTCTTTGTAACTTTTTGCCATGTAAACAAATTTTTCCAAGAGTCTCTTTACCAGAACTTTTCCTTAGGTTGGCTTTTAGATTTTAAAAATTCACTTCCACAAGTCACTGTTCATCGACACCACTCCAGCATATTCTTTGTTTCTTCAGCTGCTCCAGCTTCATGGCAGTCATAATGGCTGCCTCTTCTCTTCATTGTCAAATGAGAGGGAATTAGCCCTGGGTCAAAAGGATGACTTTAGCCCCTTATGGGGTCCTTGGTGCAAATGTATGCAACCCTGCCCTTTGAGTCTGATTGTACCGTGATGTAAACCAGAAGTCCAATTCACTTATAACTTAAGATGGGGTTAAAACTTAAAACATATTTATTTTGGTTTCCCTGCTCTTTAATTTTATATCATGGGGGCTATCTTTGAAAAGTGTTAGGAAACTCCAGATCATGCAAAATGTAGCCGCGAGAGCTATCGTGGGGCTACCTAGATTCACCCACATTTCCCCAACACTCCGTGGCCTGCACTGGCTGCTGATCAGTTTCCAGTCATAATTCAAAGTGTTGGTGATGACCTATAAAGCCCTACACGTCTTTTACTGCATGAATCCCAGTGGCCGATAAGGTTTCACAGAGTTGGCCTTCTCCAGGTCCCGTCGACTAAACAATGTCGTCTGGCGGGCCCCAGGGGAAGAGCCTTCTCTATGGCAGCCCCGGCCCTCTGGAATCAACCCAGAGATTAGAACTGCCCCTACCCTCCTTGCCTTTCATAAATTGCTTAAGACCCACCTATATTGCCAGGCATGGGGAAATTGAGATAACACCCCCCCCCAGACTTATATAGCTTATGTATGGTATTCTTGTGTTGTATGATTTCAATGATGGGTTTTAGATGTTTTTTAAATATTAGATTTGTTATATTGTTGTTGTGAACCACCCCGAGTCTGCGGAGAGTGGCGGCATACAAATCTAATTTATTATTATTATTATTATTATTATTATTATTATTATTATTATTATTATTAGTATTATTATTATATCAATGGTATGGTGAGGTGTCCAAATGATACTTCCATCTCCCTAAACTAGGGGATTACATCACTGCCCTGCTGCTCTATACAGATCATACTATAGTGCTTTCCAAAATAGCAATACATCTCAAAAGTGTTCTGGTCTAGTATTTTGGTTATTTTTATTTCACTCTGAAATTGTGGCTTCACTATTGACTCATCATTTCTATTTGAAGATCTTTGTATTTTGTGATTTTTCTCTAATTCTTTCTCTTCTCTTTTGTTGTCAGAAGAGAACCAGCCACTGTTATATGCCTTTCTTATCAACAATTTTTAAGTTTGGGTATTATGTAGCAGGTCTTGTCTGTTTGAATTCTAAAGTGCCAGAGAAGTTTAGCTTCTTCTTCTATTTTGTGATGCCATCAGTTCATGTTTGTAAGCAAATAGAATATCTTGCAGATCTCCTGCCTCACTTATCCCAGTGACCGGTCAGATCCCACAGAGTCAGCCTTCTCCAGATCCTGCCAGCCAAGCAATGTCATCTGGTGGTGCCTAGGGGAAGGGCCATTCTGTTGAGTTTGAGTCTGTTGACACCCATCCAGACCCCAACAGCCTCCAGGCACCGCCACATCACTTCCACTGTTTCGTTGACTGTATATGGGGTGGAGATGTATAATTGGGTATCATCTGCGTACTGATGATACCTCACCCCATGCCTCTGGATGATCTCACCCAGCGGTTTCATGTAGATATTGAATAGCAGGGGGAAGAGGACTGACCCCTGAGGTACCTCACAAGGGTACCTCACAAGGGTACCTTGAAGTCGACCTCTGACCCCCCACTAACTCCAACTGCGACTAACTGGAGAGGTAGGAAGAGAACCACTGAAGTGTGTTGCATATTGCCCATTTTACAAGACCCGATATATCTTATGCAATTGGGTTGCTAAATAGGAAAGTGTTGAAACCAACTGTAAAAGATTGGCAAGGGATTGAAAAGAGTAATTAGATACTTAAAGAGTACTGCAACATATAGATTAAAGACCGAACAGAAGCAAAATTGTACCATGAAATGTATGGTTGATAGTTCATTTGCTAATTTAACTGACTGTGAATCATGTACAGGTTTCATTATATTGTATGAGAATATTTTGTTAACATGGAGGTCAAGGAAGCAGACATCAATTAGCTTGTCGACAGCGGAAGTGGAATATGCAGCATTATCTGAAGTTTGCTGTGGATTTATCAATTGCCGAAGGACAAAGAATTAAAATGCACTTGATTATTCACAAACAGGTATTCATCTTGCAGAAGCAGAATGTATGAAGGCGAGAGCTAAATATATCGCTGTAAAATTCCAAAATATACAAGATGGTAAAAATGGAATATTAAAATTGTATTATATTGAGTCAGAATGTAATGTTGCCGATGGATTAGCAAAACCCTTACCAAAAAACCTTATTCTCCTTGTGAAATCCATTCTTTCCTAATATCTGTGATTTACATCCCTCCACAAAAACTAGAATTGTGCTATGTTCCTTCCTGCTTCAAATGCTCGACTATCATCCCAGTGCTAAATAAGCTCTCCTTGAAGGAACTGAATGACTACAGACCAGTTGCTCTAACATCTGTAGTTATGAAAACCTTTGAAAGGCTAGTGTTGTTCCAGTTGAAAACCATCATGGATCCATTGTTAGACTCCCTGCAATTTTCATACCGAACAAATTGATCAACAGATGATGCTGTTAATATGGCTCTACACTACATCCTTCAACATCTTGAATCTCCAATGACCTACACTAGGGTTCTCTTTGTATACTTCAGTTCAGCATTCAATACCACCATACTGGACATTTTTTTAACCAAACTAAATCATCTAGCGGTATCTTAACACACTTGTAAGTGGATCACAAGCTTCATAACAGACAGGAAGCAGCAGTTGAAGCTAGGAAAAATCACATCAGATTAGCACAGGTGCCCACTAAGGCTGTGTACTCTCACCACTTCTCTTCTCTCTGTACACTAACGACTACATCTCAAACGATCCATCTGTTAAACTACCGAAGTTTGCAGACGATACAACAGTGATCGGACTCATTTGAGACAATGATGAATCCGCATACGGATGGGAAGTTGAACAATTATCCTTGTGGTATGACCAGAACAATCTAGAACTGAACACACTCAAAATCGTAGAAATGGTGGTAGACTTTAGGAGAAACCCTTCCACCCTTCCACCTCTCACAATACTTGACAACACAATATCAATGGTAGAGATCTTCAAATTTCTCAGTTCTATCATATTACAAGACCTAAAATGGTCACCTAACATCAAAAACAAAAAACAAAAAAACAAACAAACAAACAAATAAATAAATAAATAAATAAAGCATCAAAAAAGTAAAACAAAGAATGCTCTTTCTGTGCCAGCTCAGGAAGCTCAAACTGTCCAAGGCGCTGCTGATACAGTTCTACAGAGGAATCATTGAGTCTGTCATCTGCACCACTACAACTGTCTGGTTTGGTGCTGCAACCCAACAGGACCGATACAGACTTCAGAGGATAATCAGAACTGCAGAAAAAACAATTACTGCCAACTTGCCTTCCATTGAGGACCTGTATACTGCACGAGTCAAAACGAGGGTGGGGAAAATATTTACTGACCCCTCACATCCTGGACATAAACTGTTTCAACTCCTACTCTCAAAACGTCACTACAGACTCCTGCACACCAAGACAACTAGACACAAGAACAGTTTTTTCCAGAACGCCATCACTCTACAAAATAAATAATTCTCCCAACACTGTCAGACTTTTTACTAAATCTGCACTTCTATTTCTACTAGTTTTTCTCATCATTCCTATCATCTTTTTCTTCCCACTAAGGACTGTATGATTGTAACTTGTTGCTTGTATCCTAAGATTTTTATTAATATGGATTGTTTCTTCATTGCTTATTTGACCCCTATGACAATCATTAAGTGTACCAGTTGATTCTTGACAAATGTATCTTTTTCTTTTATGCACGCTGAGAACATATGCACCAAGACAAATTTCTTGTGTGTCCAATCACACTTGGCCAATAAAATTCTATTTTATTCTATTCTATTCTACCATATGTAAAACATTGTAAAATGGTAGAACAAATGAATGTTGTTTCAATGAAGTACAGAAGGGGTGTCAGGATTAGTAATCCTGGATGATATTTCCTTGTGTTACAATATAAGGTAAGGAAAGATTGTAAGCATGTTAATGCTGAGTCATAGGGTGTGAACTGCAATCTGGTTGGGCCAGAGCATTATAAGATGCAAATTAACTTTACCATGATTATCTGTCTGCTGTTGTTTGCTATTGGTGGTGGTTATTATTTGGCTAGCTGGAGCAGTTTGAGCGTGAGTTAAATATTAAGTAGAGTAGTAGCAGTGATACAAAGAAACCTGGATTGGTTTAGTATCTACTAGAAACCTGAATTGGTTTAGTATCTACTTGTAAGTAAGCTGAATATAGCTAAAGTAAAGTTCCTGTATATAGAAGATGGAAGCAGAAGATATTTTGCACTGAACAGTAAAACTAGTGTTTTCTACAAACGTATCTTTGTCATTTATCTGGTTCATTAATTGCCACACTATATTCTGGTATCTTATCTAGTCCTCCTGTGTAGCTCTGCATATATCCAGACAAGAACAAGCATTTGCTTCAGAGAATTGAGGAGTAAGTTATCAACTTTTTCAGTCAGTTTTCAGACCTGAGCACAGAATTAAAATTGAATTGATCATACCATTCATCCATCTGTCCTTGGTATTTTAGTGGCTTTTAATCACGGTAACTTTCTGAAGTGGCTTTGAGGATTGGATTGGGTAGCACTGTGTTGTACTAGTTCTACTCCTTCCTTTGAGACAGTTTTAGTTAGCATATACTGCTTTGTAGGTTGCCTCAGTGCTCATCCCCTTCCCCAATTCTGTTTAATATTAACATGAAGATACTGGTTGAGGCTGAAGGCATTTCATTTGATTGTGAAATAGTATATTTATTATTGTTCATACCAATGAGTATGAAAAGGGTTACTTCTTCAACTTGATTCTACCTGAATTCTTTTAGGATGAAAAATGAGATTAAAATTTACAAAGATATTTCGTTCTTCTTTAATCTTTTTAGTAATATGGTATTTTTTAATTCAAGTGAATATTCAATCCAATTCAATTCAATTTATTAGATTCACCGAATAAAGAGGATATTAATGAAAACAATCTTGTTTGTATTTTATGGTAGAAACAACTTGCCAGACACACCCTATTAAAAATGGAAATCTATTATCACCAAAGCTCATTTATAAGGTTGGTGAGAGAGTACAATTCTCCTGTAATACAGGATATAGATATATTGACAGACCAGATGCCTTATGTACTGAGACTGGATGGAGTTCAAAGCTTCAATGTGCAGGTTTGTATATGTTTCTAATAGTCATGGTTGTTTTGAAATTTTATACACATTTTAGTCTTCTTGCTATGCATGCCTGGAATTGTAGCTCCAATCAATCTGATCTGGTTAAAAACTAAAAATAAGGAAAAAAGTATTTGTTTGTCTTCATTTGATGTCATTTATATCAGACACACAAAGAATAACAAGCATTGACTTAGAAGATTCATCCTTCCTTTTATAACAAGTAAATAATATACTGCTTCAATATTCCTTTAAATCTATGGATTTTTTATATCATACTGAATTAATTTCCTAAAGTAGCTATAATTATTTTTAAAGGGATAATTTAAAAAGAGCCACTAAGTCTATAATTAAAACTTTTTAATAATCCTTGATTAAATAAAAATGCAGGGTTCATGGCTTTCTGGAATTTGTGGAGCCAAATGGCATATTATACTTCCTTTAATCTTAATTGATCAGACTTAGAAATGTCTTTCTTCAAAGAAGGGCAGCGCCGGACTTACCCGGCTGGCAGGCTTTGCTGGAGGGACCGGGAGACACGGTCCCTCATGGCGGCCGCCATCTTGGATCCCGGGCGAAGTCTCGCGTTGCGGGACTTCGCTCGGGAGATCGGGGCCTGATTGGCCAGGCTCCTGAGTGGTCCGGGCGGGGCCTGCTTGCCCTATATAAGGGCGAGCAGGCCCGGGGCTCTCCCTTTTCGCCCGGACTGCAGAGAAGAGCAGACGTTCGTTCGTCTGCTCCTGCGGCCATTTTGTTTGGCGACCTCGTGCGAGGCGCCATTTTGTGGCCTGTGGTTCAAGCAAAAGCCTTTCCTGATCAGCGGAGCCAGCTTCGGCTGGGCTCCGCTCCGGTTTGGAGCCTCATTGCCTGTTTTTGGGTGGTGGGAGGTGCTGCCTTCTGGTGGCCTCGCGGTCACACGGGGGTCGCTGGGTGGCTTGTGGCCTGGGTATAAAGGCCTGGTGTTGGGCCTTGTTGCCATTGGGAGGGGGGATTGGCCTCCTGAGCGGGTTTTGGCTGCTGTGGCCTGCTGCTTCAGGCAGGCCTTGCCCAAGTGGTCCAGGGTCCATTGGGGAGAGGGCTTGGTCTCGCCCTATCCCTTCTTGTTTAACATTAGATTTGTAGTTGCTGTTATGGCCCCTAAAAAGCGGCAAGCTAAGGCCCTCCCGGCCCAACCAGTGGTGCGGCCTAGGAGGGCTGCCAGGCCGTCTGCCCGGGCTCGGGCTGCGGCAGTGGGCCCCCCGGGGGGGATCCCGGCGGGGGGGGGGGTATAGGGTTTATGCCCACAGTCCCTCAACCTGAGATGTCCCCTTCTCTCTCCTGGGCCAGGGTCTTGGAGCGGCTTGACGACTTGGAGAGGTGGCGGTCGGGGGCAGGCCCGGAGGGGCTTTCCTCGACTGCCACAGCAGCATGGGGCGCAGACCCCGAAGAGGAGTCGACCCCAGAGGGGCAAGTGGCCCACAACGTGCAGATGGCGGGCACCGGGCAGACGGGCCACGCCGGGCAGACTGCCCACACCGGGCAGATGGCCCAGTCGGGGCAGTGGTCATCGTTCCAGGGCCCAACCAGGATGGGCCCACCGTGGGGGGCTTCTACCCCTTACGGGACAGGTGAGGTTGCACCAAATGTAGGCACATCACCGCTCTTGCCCGTCCAGGGTCCCGGGTTCATCCCGCCCGCTTTGGGGGGTGGCAACAGCTTTGTGGGGACTGCTGCAGGCACCTGTGGACAGGTCTGGTCCCCGCCGGCTCCGCCAGTGGGGGCGGCGGGGGTACCTGTCCCACCCGGGGCGGGGGTGGGGGGTTGGATCCCTCCTCCACCGGCCATCATGCCACCGGTCCCGTTCATGTATCCACCGGGGCTTGGGGTGCTGGGCTCAGGGGCCACCACGGTGTGGGACCCGTTCACCAGCATCAAGCCTGGGGCCATCCCTTGTGAGTTGCCCGCGACGCCTTTAGGGTACCATCTTCACCCGTCAGTTAAGGAGGCAATCTGGCGGGGGGAGTATGTTGATCTTTTCTCCATTTTGAACAGGGAGGTCCCTAAACAGGACAAGGAGGTGGTCCCTGGGGAGAAGGTTAAAAAGACAAAGGTCACGAAATGCTTCAGCTCGTGGCTGTACGCCTTTCTGACCTTTGCGTCGGTGGTAATTCAGAGGCAGCCGGGTAGGGCCGCTGCCTTGCTGAAGTACATCGACCTTATAGCGAGGGCCCATTTTGAATATGGGGGCACCATATGGAGGCATTACGACAAGGGGTTCAGGATGCATATTGCCCATGACCCCTACTTGCCTTGGGATATGGTGGTTCCGGACCTGTGGTTCCAGGCCACGCATATGTCAGGGAAGGAGGGCTGCGATAGGACCGATAGCAGTCACTTTATGGAAGAGGAGCCCGCGACGCCCGCGCCGGCCAAGGTCGTGGCGGGTGCCGTTGGAAAAGGGGCCTCTTTAGTGTGTCACGAGTTCGCTGCAAAGGGGGCGTGTTTCCGTCCCCTTTGCAGGTTTCGTCACGCCTGCGGAAGTTGTGGGGGGAACCATTCCGCAGCAGTGTGCCCCCGCCCCAAGAAGGGGGTTGAAAAGAAAGGCTCGGGTCTCCCAAAGCCCCCCGACTGCTGGGGGAAAGGGGGCCCAGCCCAATTAATTTGATGGTGCTTGAGGGTTGGTTGGGTGACTACCACCCTCGCTCGAGAGCGGCCGCTCTCTTGCTAGGTTTTTCGGAGGGATTTAGGATCCCTTACATGGGTGTTAGGAAGGCTTTCATGTCTGACAACCTTAGGTCGGTTGTTGGACATGAAGACATTGTTAGGGAGAAGATTCGGAAGGAGGTGGCCGAGGGTAGGGTCCTCGGGCCCTTCCCAGAACCGCCCTTCCCGAATCTTCGTGTGTCTCCCTTAGGTGTGGTCCCCAAAAAGGCGAGTGGTGAATTTAGGTTGATTCACCATTTGTCTTTTCCAAAAGGGGAGTCAGTGAATGACTTCATTCCTGACGAGCTGTGTTCAGTCCGGTATGCATCCTTTGATGCAGCCGTGACTATGGTTAGGAAGTGTGGGGTGGGAGCCCTTATGGGTAAATGCGACATTAAGTCGGCATTCCGGCTCCTCCCCACACACCCAGACGACTTTGAGCTGTTGGGCTTCCATTTTGAGGGGGGTTATTACGTGGACAGAGCTTTGCCCATGTGGTGCTCTGTCTCGTGCTCGCTTTTCGAGAGTTTTAGCACCTTCTTGGAGTGGGCGCTCAGGAGGCAAAGTGGTCTGGGTACGGTCGTTCACTACCTTGATGATTTCCTGTTGGCGGGGCCTGCGCATTCAGAGCAATGTTTTGCTTTGATGCGGGACTTCGAAGCCCTTTGTGCTCAATTAGGGGTGCCTTTAGCCTCTGAGAAGACCGAAGGCCCCGCCACCAGGATTACCTTTCTGGGTATTGAATTGGACTCAGAGGAGCAATCTTCTAGATTGCCCCTAGAGAAGTTGGTAAAGATTAAGCGGAAGCTTGATGAGGTGCTGGGCTGCCGGAAGGTGACCCTACGGCAGCTCCAGGAATTGGCTGGCATTCTTAATTTTGCCTGTCGGGTAGTAGTTCCTGGAAGGGCTTTTTCCAGGAGGTTGTATGATGCAATGAAGGGGCTCCGTTTGCCCCATCATCGTACCCGCCTTTGTGCTGGGGTCAGGGCTGACCTCGGCGTGTGGCGGGAATTTTTGGTCAGGTTTAATGGTTTGTCTTTCTGGAGGCACGAGCTTCTCTTGGAAGCTGAGTTGCAGCTCTGCTCTGACGCTGCGGGGACTTGTGGTTTCGGGGTGGTGTTAGGTGACCAGTGGTGCTGGTCGGCATGGCCTCCGGAATGGAGTGCCTCTTCGTTGGTTAAGGACCTGACGTTCTTGGAGCTCTTCCCCTTAATAGTGGCCTTAGAGCTTTGGGGGGAGCAGTTTAGGGACAAGACCGTGCACTTTTGGTGTGACAACCTAGCGGTTGTCCATGTGGTGAATGCCCTGTCCTCAAAGAGCGACAGGGTCATGCGGCTTGTCCGCCATTTTGTGCACAGGTCCTTGTCTCTAAACGCATTGTTTTTGGCTAAGCATGTCCCCGGGTTGGATAACGGGGTCGCTGATGCCTTGTCCCGTGGTCAGTTGTCCAAGTTTCGGACCCTGGCCCCGTGGGCCCGGGAGTTGCCAGAGGAGTTTCCCGGCCACCTCTGGAGTCTGGGAGGGATCCAGAGTGGTGGAGAGACGAGGCATCCCGGGCAATCCCCTTGTCTGTAGCGCCCGGCACCCTTGGGGCATACCAGCGTGCGGGTAAGGAGTTTGGGGATTTCAGGCAGGGCAGGGGCTACCAGCTTAGCTGGCCCGTCCCTGTATAGCGCCTGGCCAGGTTCTGCGTCCAGCTTGGGCAGCGTGGCCTGTCAGTTAGGACGATCCGGTCCTGGTTAGCCGGCCTCGCCTTTCTGTCCAAGGCGGGGAGGTTTGCTGTTTTTTCGGGTGACTTTGCATCCGGTAGGTGCTGGATGGCTGTATGAGGGAGCGAGCGGGGGCCCCTGGTGACACTCGTCAGGCTCTGACGGTGGAGCAGCTGTCTTTAATCAATGTGGTTTTTGGCAGTCTGTGTTCCTCATTGTAAGAGGCCCGTCTTTTTTGGGGCAGCGACTTGTGTCATGCTTTGTGGGGCCCTTGGGGTCAGCGAGGCCTGGCCTCATCTCAGGCTGACAATTCGCTCCGTGCCTTCCAGCACGCTGATCTGGCCTTTAGACAAGGGGGGGGGTCCCTTGTGGTAAGGCGGTCGAAGTCAGATCAGCTACGCAGAGGGGTTACCATCTAACTTAGTGCGGCCGCCGACCAATCGGTGTGTACGGTGGCCGCCCTACAGCTTTGTTGTTTTCTGCGGGGGTCAGGTCCGGGGTACCCGTCTAGGCATTGGGACGGTACCCCTTCTGACTCGTTTACAATTTTGTGCGTTAGTACCCAGGGCAAGGGCCCAGGTGGGCACGGATCCCGCCGGTTATGGAACGCGTTCGTTCCATATCGGCGCCGCCACCAGCACGGCACTTTCTGGTTTCCCGGCCCACCGGATTCGGGTGATCGGCCGCTGGCGGTCAGCAGCATATTTGGGTTATGTTAGGCCCGCTGAGGATCCTAGGCAGGGCTTAGGCTAGGTGACCTCTCTGCGTGTGTGTCCTCTTGCAGGTCCCCAGGCTGACGTGACACCGACGGCGCTGCTGTGTGGCCACAGCATGATTTGCTGGGCCGGCCGCCTGGCGGCCAGGAGCGCCATCGGGACCCAGCCGTCCCTGGGGCGGTGGGTCAGGGTTGCCTGGTTGGGCCGGAGAGGTATGCGGTGGGAGGGTCTCCTACCGGCGTTGCTGGGCGGTCAGCATTTTGTGGCTGCGCCCGGCAGTATGGGGGGGGCGGCTCCTGGAGTCGTGCCCAGGTTGGTTTGGGTGGGCGGTGTCCTGTGGCTGCACCCAGGTGGCTGGTATTGCACTTAGGTGGCAATGACCTGTGCATACTGGGAGGCCTGGCGCTGATCATCCAGGCACGCGAAGACCTGCGAAGGCTTCGTGAGGTATGGCCCACCACGCAAGTGGTGTGGTCAGAAATATTACCTAGGCTTGTGTGGAGGGATGCCTCTTCCCTTAGGGCCATTCACCGGGCTAGGCGACGGGTAAAATAGGGCTATGGGTAAAACGGTTAGGGAATGGGGTGGAGTGGTAGTACCCCATCCCCTTATCTCAATAGACCGGCCATGGCTTTACCGGGATGATGGCGTTCACCTGTCTGAGCGGGGGAACGCCATCTTCTTACAGGACCTGCAGCGGTCTCTGCGTGAGCTGGCGCAGCTAGAGGGGGGAGTCGGGGGGCCAAGATAGAGATCTGACCCCCACTCCTGTGGCAGGTTAGGGGCGGAAAACTGGGGTGGTTTAGCAACCGCGCGTTCTCCCTTGGGCATCTTTGGGGATGATTGACAGGTTCTCCGCAAGCTCATGGAGGGAGTTTCTGCCTGAGCAGCTGGGGGGAACCTGTCTTTGGGTCCTGCACCTTTAATTCCCCGATTCAGGTTAGCCGGTGGGACCCCCCTCATGCACAGCATGGCAGAAAAAGGTCGCAGGTGACGGCCTGGCCCTCACCTGGACCTTGCATCGAGATACGCCCATGAGTTGCCCAGGAATGTTTGTTGGCATAACGTCATTTCCGCCCCGGAAGTAGTTGTTTGACCCTGCAGGTCCATTTCCGGGTCATAGTTGTTTATGCTAATTTATGCAAAGTATTTGAATAAATTATGCAAATTTATGTTAATAAAAATGACCCAATTTAAATCCAGCTCTGGTGTCCGTGTCGTTACTCCGTCTCTCCAGCAAGGACCTTATTCTTCTGAAGATTATTTGAGGCAAACATTTACCTCTGTCTGCAATCTATTTATCATAAGTAATATGGCCCAGCAATAAATGTGGGGCCAAATAGGAATGAATGTTTTATATAGCATTTCTTGAACAGAGGAACATAATTCATAAAGACTGTTTGGGTTTAACGCACAAAGTGTAGAAAAAGTAATTGTTTCTTTTAGGGAAAATTTGCGCAGTAGTTCCACAAGGGAGCAACTCAATCTATTTTGAAGATATGTGCAAAGGACAGAATTGACTCACAAATCAGTTGGTTGGCTATCTTTATTTCAGACTGAAATTATCTTATGACTTCGTATTGGTGGTTCTTCCATTTGGGTACTAATTTCACTCTGTTGTAAAATCACATTAATGTTAATTTAATTTTTTTTTTTTACTTTTACATTAATGGTAGATTTTAGGAGGATGTATTGCCCACAATATGCTGCAAATCCCTGCCTGTCAATGATTACTTCAGCTTCAACCACAACAACACAAGAGCACACAACAGATTCAAGCTTAATATTAAGCATGCCAAACTGGACTGTAAAAAATATGACTTTAGCAATCGAGTTATCAAAGTGTGGAACTCACTACCGGACTCCGTAGTATCATCTCCTAACCCCCAACACTTTACCCTGTCCAAATTATATTTCCATCTCCCTAAACTAGGGGATTACATCACTGCCCCACAATTTATTAGATTCACTGAATAAAGAGGATATTAATGAAAACAATCTTTTGTTTGTATTTTATGGTAGAAACAACTTGCCAGGCAGACCCTATTGAAAATGGAAACCTATTATCACCGAAGCTCATTTATAAGGATGGTGAGACAGTACAATTCTCCTGTAATGTAGGATATAGATATATTGACAGACCATATGCCTTATGTACTGAGACTGGATGGAGTTCAAAGCTTCAATGTGCAGGTTTGTATATGTTTCTAATAGTCATGGTTGTTTTGAAATCTTATACACATTTTAGTCTTCTTGCTATGCATGCCTGGAATTGTAGCTCCAATCAATCTGATCTGGTTAAAAACTAAAAATAAGGAAAGAAGTCTTTGTATGTCTTCATTTGATGTCATTTGCAGCAGAGGCGGAGTAACAACACGGACACAAGAGCTGGATTTTAACTGGGTCATTTTTATTAATTAAATTTGCATAACTTATTCAAATAAATTAGCATAAATTAACATAATTAACTATAACCCTAACAAGGACCCGCAGGGTCAAACAATTGCTTCCGGGGTGGAAAATGACGTCAGAAAAACATCAGGGGCAACTTATGGGCATAGCTCCATGCTGATCCAGGTGAGGGGCCATGCCCTCACCTGAGTCACTGCCATGCACCTGCATGTGGGAGGTCCCGCCTTCTTACCCCTACCAGGGGAAGGAAATGGGCGGGACCCAAAGACAGGCTCCCCCCAATTGCTCAGGTCGCTCAAACCACAAGCCTTTGGAGAGAACCTGTCAATCATCCCCAAAGATGCCCAACGGAGAACACGCAGTTGCTAAACCACCACCCAGTTTTCCGCCCCTAACCTGCCATGGAGTGGGGGTCAGATCTCTATCTTGGTTCCCCGACTCCCCCCTCTAAGTACACCAGCTCACGCAGTGACCACTGCAGGTCCTGTAAGAAGATGGTATTCCCCTGATCTGACAGGTGAACACTGTCAGCCCGGTAAAGCCATGACTGATCTATGGTGATGTGGGGATGGGCAACTACTACCCCACTTAACTCTCTGACCGCCCTACCCAAAGCCTTATTCTCTCTCCTCCTAACACGGTGCATGGCCCTAGGGGAAATAGCGTCCCTCCAAACGATCCTCGGGAGGATCTCAGACCATACCACTTGTGTGGTTGGCCACACAGTGCGAAGAATGCGCAAGTCTTTGTGAGCCTGGCAGATCAGAGCTAGACCCCCAAGCATACACAGGTCATTGCCACCTAGGTGCAATACCAACCACCTGGGCGTGGCCACCACGTGCCGCCCTCCCAGGAGCAGTGGAAGAAGCCCTTCCCAGCGAAGACCTCTTCTCCCCATCAATACGATGTTGACCCATCGGCCCAATGACATTTGGGTCCCCATGGCGGTTCTTGCTGCGGAGCGGCCAGCCCAAAAGATCATACTGTGGCCGCACAGCAACGCCGTCAGTCTCACACTGGCGGGGCTACCTAGGAGAGGGCAGAGAAAGGTTACCTAGCCTGAGATCGTGCCCTGGTCCCTCAACTGGCCGTACATATCCCAAGTAGGCCGCAGACCACCAGCGGCCAATCTCCCGGATCCTCTGACCCGGGAAACCAGACGCAGCTGCACTAGTTGCAGTGCCGATACGGAATGAATGCGTTCCATAGCTGGCGGGGTCAATGCCCATCCTGATTAGAGCCCTAGTCACTAAAACCCAAAATTGATAGCGGGTCAGAGGGGTACCGTCCTGGTGCTTAAAAAGGTACCCCTGCCCCGCTCCCCTAAGACTACAGAAATTAGATAAAGCCACCACCAGGCACACAGACTGATCGGTGGCAGCCGTCAACTCTATCCTAACACCCCCTACATAACTGATCAGTTTTGGACTCTCTCACCAATAGAGAGACACCCCTGTCGCTAAAATGCAAGTCGGAAAACTGGAAGGCACGGAGAGATCTGTCAGCCTGGGAGGAGGCCAAAGCCTTGCTGACTTGAAGGGCCCCGAAAAACATGACACAGGCCACCGCCTGAAAGAGGCGGGCCTCATACAGAGAGGCGCACAGGCTGTTCCAAGCTTGGTTAATGAGCGACAGCTGCTGTACCGTTAATGCCTGCCTGCCATCCACTGGGGTCCCCAGTCGCTCCCTCACCCAGTCTTCCAGCATCTTCTGAATGTGGAACTCACAAGAAAGGTCCAAAAAAACACCCACCTTAGATAAAAAGGCGAGGCCTGCCAACCTGCACCTAATAGTTCTAACTGAAAGGCCACACTGCCTAAGCTGCACGCAGTACTCCATAAGGTGATCCACTGGGAATGGCCAAATGTGAGGGTAGCCCCTGGCTTGCCTGAAATCCCAAAACTCCTTACCTGCGTGCTGATATGCCCTCAAGGTGCTTGGTGCCACCGAGAGGGCCATGGCCCTGTTGGCTTCAGTCCTCCACTGCTCAAGAGCCCGCCCAGGCTCCAAAGGTGGTCAGGGAAGGCTTCCGGTGACACACGAGCCCACGGAGCCAGGGTCCGAAACCTGGACAACTGACCACAGGACAAGGCGTCAGCGATCCCGTTATCTAGACCAGGGACATGTCGAGCCAAAACCAGGGCATTTAGGGACAAGCCTAAATGGCGGACAAGCCACATGACCCTGTCGCCTTTAGAGGACAGGGCATTCACAACATGGACTACATCCAGGTTGTCGCACCAAAAGTGCACGGTTTTGTCCCTAAACTGCTCTCCCTATAGCTCTAAAGCTACTATCAGTGGGAAGAGCTCCAGAAAGGTCAGATCCTTGACCAGGGGAGAGGCCCTCCATTCTGGAGGCCACATGCAATGGCACCACTGGTCGCCTAAGATAACCCCAAACCCATGGGTCCTCGCAGCGTCCGAGCATAACTGCAATTCTGCTTCCAAAAGAAGCTCGTGCCTCCAAAAGGACAGACCATTAAAGTGGGCCAGAAAGCCCTGCCATACATGCAGGTCATCTTTGACCCCAGCGCTCAGGTGGGTATGATGATGGGGCAAGCGAAGCCCCTTCATCGCAGTGTATACCCTCCGGGAAAAGGCCCTGCCGGGGACTATTACCTACTAGGCAAAGTTAAGAAGACCAGCGAGTTCCTGCAGCTGATGAGGGGTTACTTTCTGACTACCTAACACTATGTCAAGCTTGCTCTGGATCTTGAGTCCAATTCAATACCCAGAAAAGTAATCCTGGTAGCGGGGCCCTCAGTCTTCTCTGGGGCCAAAGGGACCCCTAATTGAGCACAAACTTCTATTTTCAATGCGATAGTACAGGATACGCACACTAGAACAACTAGGCACAAGGATAGTTTTTTCCCAAGTGCCATCACTCTGCTAAACCACTCATTTCCACAATACTGTCAAATTATTTACTAAGTCTGTATTACTATTATTCTTCTTTCCCTTCCTGGTACTTATCTCTTCTCACTTATGGCTTTAATAATGTTACTTGTTCTTTATGATTTATATTGTTTTATTGTTTCCTAATATGATTTGATTGCTTATTAGTCTCCTATGTCTATTGCTAAGTGTTGGATCTTATGTTTTTTGATGAATATATTGGAGTTGGGGAGTCCTTGCAGAGTAGTGCTGTTGTGGTTGACTCTGGCCCAGCTCCTGCCCCAAGGAATGTGGAGGTGCATGCAGGAGAAACATCAACATGTCATAGGCCTGTTTTATTGCCGACAGAGTCAGGTAGTACAGTTTTCTCGAATGAAGAAGAAGTTGGGGGTGACTTGGAAGAGGGGGCCTTGGCACACAGTCCAGGAAGCCAATTTCCATTATCTTTGGTCGATTCGGATGAGAAAGTGTTAGACCCACGCAGGCACAGAATTATGCATAGAAGAGACCAATTGAAGAAATATTAAAGGAGATAAGAGAGGCCACCTGTGTTTGGGTCGGGCTCCAGCAATTAGAGCTGCTGATATAAATAGCAGTATGCTGGCTTGGCCGTTGTGGAAGATTATCTGATTGTTGTTTCTTCAGGACCGTGCCTTGCTGTTTCCGGACTTTGTTTGTTGATTTTTCACGCCTTTGAAACCAAAGCAGAGCAAAGTGTGTGTGTCTCACTTCATGGAAGAAGGAGGGCTGTGACATTTTTTCACAGCTGTTAGCTAAGTACTTAAGGACTGATTAAGGGGATTGTACAGCCTAAAAATTTGTTTTGGGACGAGTGCTCTTTGCAATACAAAAAGGGTGCTTGTTTCTTTTGAATTTTTGTGATTTTTTTTTTGTGATTGAACATTGTTTTTGAACTTTCAAGTGTGTGTGTGTGTGTCTGAAATTTTTACCCTTGAATTTTTGGGAGACTCATACCATAGAGCCAGGCAGAACAAGTGCCAAGGACCTTAACACACTTTTCACTGATAAAGTTGTTTGGATCTGAGCGGACCTCGATTCCGATTGGATAACAGAGTCGACTGACAACAAGTCAGTCGAGGTGACTGGGGGCCCGTACTTGTCCATCTGTCTGGGAAGAGTTTGTTCTGGTGACACCTGATGAAGTGGACAAGGCCATTGGAGCTATAAGTTCCGCCACCTGTTTACTGGTTCCGTGTCCCTCCTGGCTGGTCTCAGCCAGCAGGGAGGTGACATGGAGCTGGTCCAGAAGATTGTCAATGCTTCTTTGGGGAGGAGGTCCTTTCTGGTTCCTTACAAGGAAGCACTTGTGCTCCCCCTCCTCAAGAAGCCTTCCCTGGACTCTGCCATTCTCAACAACTATTGTCCGGTCTGCAACCTTCCCTTTATGGGGAAGGTTGTTGAGAAGGTGGTGGCACTCCAGCTCCAGTGGTCTTTGGAAGAAGCCGATTATCTAGTCCCTCAGCAGTCAGGATTCAGGCCTGGCTACAGCACGGAAACTGCTTTGGTCGCATTGATGGATGATTTCTGGTGGGCCCAAGACAGGGATTTATCCTCTGTCCTGGTGCTTCTTGACCTCTCAGCAGCTTTCAATATCATCGACCAGGGTATCCTTCTGTGCCGGCTGGAGGGATTGGGAGTGGGAGGCACTGTTCTTCAGTGGTTCTCCTCCTACCTCTCTGGTCAGTTGCAGTCGGTGTTAGTGGGGGGTCAGAGGTCAACCTCAAGGCTTCTCCCTTGTGGGGTACCTCAGGGGTCGGTCCGCTCCCCCCTGCTATTTAATATCTACATGAAACCGCTGGGCGAGATCATCCAGGGGCATGGGGTGAGATATCATCAGTACACTGATGATACCCAGTTGCACATCTCCACCCCATGTCCAGTCAATGAAGCAGTGGAAGTGATGTGCCGGTGCCTGGAGGCTGTTAGGGTCTGGATGGGTGTCAACAGACTCAAACTCAATCTTGATAAGACGGAGTGGCTGTGGGTTTTGCCTCCCAAGGATAATTCAATCTCTCCGTCCATCGCCCTGGGAGGGGGAATTACTGATCCCCTCAGAGAGGGTCCGCAACTTGGGCGTCCTGCTCGATCTACAGCTTACATTAGAAAACCATCTTTCAGCTGTGGTGAGGGGGGCATTTGCCCAGGTTCGCCTGGTGCACCAGTTGCGGCCCTATTGGACCTGGAGTCACTGCTCACAGTCACTCATGCCCTCATCACCTCGAGGTTCGACTACTGTAATGCTCTCTACATGGGACTACCTTTGAAAAGTGTTTGGAAACTTCAGATTGTGAAGAATGCAGCTGCGAGAGCAATCATGGGCTTCCCTAGGTATGCCTATGTGTCACCAACACTCCGCAATCTGCATTGGTTGCTGATCAGTTTCCAGTCACAATTCAAAGTGTTGGTTATAACCTAAAAGCCCTTCATGGCATCAGACCAGAATATCTCCAGGACCGCCTTCTGCCGCACGAATCCCAGCGACCAGTTAGGTCCCACAGAGTTGGCCTTTTCCAGGTCCCATTGACTAAACAATGTTGTCTGGCGGGACCCAGGGGAAGAGCCTTCTCTGTGGCAGCCCCGACCCTCTGAAATCAGCTCACCCTGGAGATTAGGATTGCCCCCACCCTCCTTGCCTTTCATAAACTTCTTAAGACCCATCTCTGCCATCACGCATGGGGGAATTGAGACATCTTCCATAGGCTTATATAGTTTATGTATGGTATGTTGTGTGTATGTTTTTTAAATTATGGGTTTTTCGTTTTTTAAATGTTAGATTTGTATTTTCATTGTTTTTTACTATTGCTGTGAGCCGCCCTGAGTCTACGGAGAGGGGCGGCATACAAATTTAATAAATTAATGCCTTGTGTGTCCAATCACACTTATATATACACACTTAAGTCATGGTCCCGCATTGATATGGCCTGGGCGGATTTAGAATTTATCAATGAAGTAACAGACATACAAATACTTCCAAACTCCTGGGCAGATCATAACCCCATATTGTTGAAATGGAGAGATTCAACTAATAACTACTCAAGACGATGGACTATGAACCAAACAATATTTAAAGAAGAAAACTTTCAAAAAATATTAAAACAAGAATTAGGTGAGTTTCTCCAAATTAAAAATGATGGTAACACTTCCACACAAAACCTATGGGACACAATGAAAGCCTATGTGCGAGGAATCTATATTGCATACCAAAGTAAAAAGAAAAAACAGAAACAAAACAGCCTATCCACACTAAAAATAAAACTTCAGAAACTTGAAAAAACCCCACAAACGAAACCAGACAATACCGAAGTTTTAGGAGAACTGAATATTATAAAACATTACATAAACCTGCAAACTCAAGAAGAACTTTCACATAAATTAAGGACTGCCAAACAAAAGCACTTTGAATTTGCAAACAAACCCGGGCAATGGTTAGCTTCAAAACTCGCTCACCAAAAAGCAGATAAAATTATAGAGGCATTATATGATCATACAGATGTTTTAAAAACAACACTTAGCGATAAAAAACAAATAATTAAATCCTTCTTTGAGGAATTGTATAAAAAAGATGACGTAAATGAACAACTAATAAATAAACTATTCGAGAGCTTAGAAAACACAGAAAAAATAAATAAGGAAGATCAGGATATGCTAAATGACAAAATAACATCAATAGAACTAATCAATGCAATTATGAAACAAAAAAATAATAAAACCCCGGGCACAGACCGTATACCTGCAGAATTCTACAAACAATTTCAAGAAATCCTGGAGCCTATAATGTTACCTCTTTTTAATGAAATCCTCGAAGGTTCAAAACTTCCTTCCTCTTGGAATGAGGCTTATATTCAAAACTTCCTTCCTCTTGGAATGAGGCTTACATTCAAAATTATCGCCCAATATCCCTGCTTAATTCAGACTATAAAATCTTTGCATCCATCATAGCTGAAAGATTTAAACAAATACTAACTGTTAGAATGCATACAGACCAAAATGGCTTCCTTCCGGCAAGAAACATAGCAACGAACACAAGGATTATTTTGGACTCTTTAGAATATTACGATAAAAACATAGATAAACCAGTAGCATTCCTATTCGTAGATTTACAGAAAGCCTTTGATAGTTTATACTGCCAATTCTTCACAACACAAATAGCGTCAATGCAATTCGGTAATAAATTTACAGAACTCATTAAAACTATATACTCAATACAAACAGCCAAAATACTGATAAACAATGACATGACAGAAACAATAAACATAAAAAAAGGAGTGAGGCAGGGCTGTCCCTTAGCCCCCCTGATCTTTATCTTCGCACTAGAAGTTCTACTAAATAAAATAAGACACAACAAGGAAATCCAAGGACTAAAAATTAAAAATGAACACTATAAACTTCAAGCATTTGCTGATGACATGGTGTTCATTGTACAAGACCCCTTAAAATCTGCACCTATTTTAAGTAACGAAATAAATAAATTTGGAGAGATTGCCGGTCTAAAAATCAATAGAGAAAAAACAAAAATGATAACAAAAAATATGACAAAACAGCAGATATTGAAACTAGAGGAATCTACTAACATCAAAACCGCCAAAAAAGTTAAATACCTAGGACTATGGATCACCGCAAATCGCAGCACTATCAAGAAAGACAATTATGATAAACTAATTAATGAAATGGACAAAGATTTTTGCAGATGGTCGAAGCTCCCACTTTCTATAATGGGGAAAATTGCTGTAATTAAAAGCAATATACTCCCTAGATTTTTATACCTTTTCCAAACTGCACCCATTAAATTAAACAGGACCTTTTCAAAAACTTACACAAAAAAATTCGCAAATTTATATGGACAAAAAAAAAGGCCAGAATAAAACTTAGACCTACAAACCATAGGTCAAGAGGTGGATTTGGGTTACCAAACATGGAACTATATTACCATGCCTCAATTGCAAATTTACTGAAAGAATGGATAACACTTAAAAATTCTAGAATATTAACACTTGAAGGCTATGACCTTCAATCCGGGTGGCACAAGTTTCTGATGGCAGACATAGATAAAATACCAACATACTTCAGATCACACTACATTCGAAAAACCTTAATCAACACCTGGCACTTTATTAAAAAACCATTATCTCTGTATCCCAAAATGGATTTCCCCAACAGAAGCAATTATATACCTGAATGCATTAACCCCTGACAAAATTATAACATACGACCAACTGTTAAATGAAAATAATGATAATGGAAAAAGGTATTAAAGTAGATTGGTTACACTACCTACAAATTAAATCAAAATATAATGAAGATAAGAACAAATTAGGTTTTCAAAAAAACAATCTCCTTGATAAGATAATTTTTGGTCCACAAAAAAAAACAAATATCAAACATATACAATATCCTCCTCCAACACGATGCTGTAGAAGAAATAGTTAAAGGAACTAGGATAGCGTGGTCACAAAATTTTGGGTACACAATTTATTTAAACGAATGGGAAAAAATTTGGACTGTTAACTATAAACTAACGATGGCAACCTCATATAAGGAAAATCGTTATAAAATGTTCTACAGATGTCACTTGCCACCTGCTAGACTTGCAAAAATGTATCCAAACCTATCACCACTATGTTGGAAGTGCAGGGAAAAACCAGGTACATACTACCACATCTGGTGGACATGTGAAACCACCCAAAAATATTGGTATAAAATCAAAACTATGCTAGAACAAATTACTTCTCAGACCATCCATGCAAAACCCGAACCATTTTTATTAGGAATCATAAGACAAAACCTTAGTAAAGAAAACAGATATATTATAATTCACATTATTACAGCTGCAAGGATCTTGTATGCACAATTCTGGAAACAAGAAAAAAACCCAACCGTTCTATCACTTTTGATTAAAATAATGGAATGTGCAGAAATGTCCAAGTTAACAATGGAACTGCAAAACAAGGATGAGACAGATTTCTACAAAGCATGGGACAAATGGTACCTCTGGTTAAAAAAAAGGAATTACTTAAAAATTATCCATCAAGAAAAATATCCAACAAAAACATCTTGAAAAACTAGCAACCTACATCACAAATCATAACATCAAATTGAAACGACAAACTGTAAACATCGATCGACACGAACTTTAAAATTACAAAGAAAACAAATCCTTAAACCACTGATACATATTGGCACTAACAATTACATCAAAAACATATGGATAAAACTTTAGGGAAATTTACACCAACTATGGGCTCAAATCACAGGCCGCAAATCATGAAAGACCCAGCTTTAACGCTGGCCTTCTCTTCTTACCACTCCCCTTTTGCTCCAATTTCCTACCCCCCTTCCCCTTATATCTCTTTCCCTTCTTCCCCAACCCCCTACCTTTCTTCTTTTCTCCCTCCCCACCTACGTGTACTATATAAGTAAATTGTAAATGTTAGAATGTATATTATATATATCCCTTTTGCTTTTCTGTACCCTGTTTTTAATGTATATATTCAATAAATTTATTTTCAAAAAATATATATAATATAAAAGAATTATATGTTCCGTTCTGCTCTGTTCCACTCCACTGTATTCTGCTAAGCAGAAAATTGAGAAAAGAGCAAAATAGTCTTAGGGCAAGGATCCCCCATGTCAATGTTCCCTCTAATTTTTTTTCAGTGTAGGCGGAAAAGTATAGTGTCTGAGCGGCAGTCCCCTTGGGACTGGGCGGCATATATATAGATAGATAGATAGATAGATAGATAGATAGATAGATAGATAGATAGATAGATAGATAGATAGACAGACAGACAGACAGACAGACAGACAGACAGACAGACAGACAAACAAACAAACAATCCCTTCTTTTTTATTAAAAGAAATTAATAATTTAAAAAACCCAAAATCCATTACTATTAAAACTAAATCAACCAGCAAAACCAAAAACATAACTATTAATAAAAACAGGTGAGGGCTGGGTTTTTTCCGCTCTGTTATTATTTAAGTGCTTTTACCATATGTTTTAAATCAAGAGTCACTTCTCTCTCTGTTTCTCTTTCCTGTCATTCTCTGCCTCAATCATTTTCTCATTTCTCTTTTCCCCCCCTTTTTTCTATCATTTCTTTCTATCTCTTCCTTCCACTCTTCTCTCTCTCTCTTGCTTTCTCTCTCTCTCTCTCTCTTGCTTTCTTCCTCTCTCTCACTCTCTTCCTTCCTCTCTCATCTCTCTTTTTCTTTCTCTCTCTCTTTCTCTCCCCCTCTTGCTCTCTCTCTCTTTTTCTCACTTTCTCTCTCTTGTGTTCTTTCTCTCTTGCTTTCTCTCTCTCTCACTCTTTCTCTCTTGTTTTCTTCCTCACACTCTTTCTCTCTCTTGTTCTCTCTCTCTCTTGCTATTTCTTTCTCTCCCCCCTTTCTCTCTTTCTCTCTCTCTTTCTCTCTGTTGCTCTCACTCTCTCTCATTCTCTCTCCATTCTTCTCACAGTGGAGGCCGGTGAAGGTGATATTCAATGTCGGGGGTGCGCAGGCAGTTGCGCGCACTCCCCACCCCCCTGCCAGTCTGCCCGGAACACTCAAAACAAGAAAAGCCTTCGCCTGCAAAGGTTTATCTTATTTTGAATGTTCCGAGGGGGCTGTCAGGGGGATAGGAAGCATGCGCAACCGCCTGCACACCCCCGACATTGAATATCACCTTCGCTGGCCTCTGCTGTGAGAACGCCTGCCCTGCCTCTCCTGCAACCCCCTTGCTGAGAGCCCAGGACAAAAGTGCTTTTGGCAAAGGGACTGTGAGACGGGCAGGGCATGCGTTCCTGGTGCAGGAGGAGCCACGCCCAAAGGCAGGAGGCGGCGGAGGAGCAGAGGGGGCAGATCGGGTGGGCAGGGGGCAGCACCGAAAGGCCGAGGGGGCCGGAGGCATAGTTCCCTCTAAGCTGAGCAGGTGAGCAATCGCTCACTTAAAAATCATCATCAACTCAGAGTTTTCCAAACCTGCCCAGAAGCCGAGAGGGAAATTTTATTATTATTTCTGTGTTCCCCAGTCCCGAAGGGACTGCCGCTCAGACACTATACTTTTCCGCCCACCCCCAAAAAAATTTAGAGAGAACACTGGCCGGAGGCACCGTGGGGAGGCAGGGGCGGCCATGGCTCCCTTCCCTTCTACTGCCGGCACCTCCCCCCCGCGGGCTGGCAGGGGGATGGGGATTGCGTGCCTGTGAAAAAGGCTGCGGGGGAGTATTTTGGGGCACGCACATGCTCACGCACGCAGCTTACAGGGAACGCTGCCCCATGTATTTCATAATTTATCCATGGTTGATAAATGGCTGTAAAGAACTGGCTGATAAATGATGAAAAGTAATTTGCAATCAACTAATCTTTCTTCACCTATTGAGAATTTCCCAAGGATCAGGAGCAGATAAATGTTCTTATTGGTTAAAGGTTGACCACCTATTTTTATTCATATTCCTCCATAGAAATTACGTGCTTCCCTCCAGAAGTGACAAATGGCCATTTTCTACCTAGACGAGCTCAATATATGTACAATGAAAAAATTGACATAACATGTAATGAAGGGTTTGTCTCTGAAAGCCTGAGAAAGCCTTCCATATGCAAAGAAACTGGCTGGGTCCCTCTTCCTGTCTGTAAACGTAAGCAACTTTTCCTATGAACTTTCTTTCTAGAGCAGAAATTTCTTCATTGTTTATGAATAATATTCTTATACTTGGGTGGATGAAGTGAGATAATTATGGTAGTAGGAGAATATTTTATAGCTATCAGAAGTTACAGTATGATTACTGTAATTTTTTCATTAAAAACAATCCTAAAGTCTTTTATAATAATCATAAAATTGTTCCACAATAAAATAAGGAAAAACAATATAAAAATGGAATAATAGCATTATACAGTATAGAAAATGTGCTCCATGCTATCCCTAACCAGTCACTCATAAAGTCATCTGAAGACTGTAGGGACTGAACTGAACTTTTAGGGGTCCTATTAATTAATGTCCATACAAAAATAAACTACTTGACAAAGTCTGGAAGGAAGAAGGGGTGATTATTGAAGATCCTGACCATTTTCCTGCCTAGCAATCTACCAATGGTGCTACTTCGGAACAAATGTTTATTAGTTTTAGTCTAGAAGAAATGCTCAGGATTTTTCATTCCAGCTTGCAAAGGGAAGCTGTCACAAAGTGGCAAGTGTAGTTTGAAGTATATTGCAGAGTATGCAAAACAACAATGCAGTAAGAAAATTATGGTACAATGTTCCCTCAATTTTCGGGGGTTCAAACTTTATGAATAGCCTATACCACGATTTTTCAAAAAATATTAATTAAAAATACTTCACGGTTTTTTTTTCTATACCATGGTTTTCCCCGCCCGATGACGTCATACGTCATCGGCAAACTAATAATTTTTGCAAATAAATAACAAAAAAAAAATTATTGTTAATAAATAATTATGTTTATAAATATCAGGATCACTAAGTGTCTTATTCAATGGTAAGTACCAGTAATAATGGTGAGTAAGTGGTTATTAAGGGAATGGGAAATTGTAATTTAGGGGTTTAAAGAGTTAAGGGAAGGCTTGTGATACTGTCCATAGCCAAAATGGTGTTTTTACTTCCGCATCTCTACTTTGTGGAAATTCGACATTTTTGGGGGCGGTCTCGGAACGCATCCCCCGCGAAAATCGAGGGAACACTGTATTTCTATGTGATATATGGAATATGAGATAAGGAGAGCCAAAAAGATAAAAGTAATTGCCACGTTAACTGCTCACATTAGGTGAAATTCTTACACTTTTCAGTGATAGGGTGACCCTGGGCCATTCAGGATCAGATATTCATGAAACTGCCCTTTTCAGGTACATGATGCCAGGTTTGTTGTATGCTTGACAAAACAAAGTGTAATCTGACTGTACACAAAAAAAATCCTTCTATAGTTACTTAGGCAGCCCTAATCAAAAAGACTGTGGAAGATAGCTAATAGTATCCCAGGAAAAACAAAAACTCCTTGTCTATTGAGGCAACATAAATAGACTGCATAGCTATTGAAGTACTAGAAGAAATTTAAAAAATACCATTTTCATGGCATGTGAATAGAATGATTGCAACAAGTGAAACAAAATCATAAACTGAGGAACTTAACTTTCATTAAATGAGGAATATAGCATTAGCAATAGCATTTAAATTTATATACCGCTCCACAGTGCTTTACGGCGCTCTCTAAGTGGTTTACAGAGAGTAAGCATATTATCCCCAACAATCTGGTTCCTCATTTTACTGATCTTGGAAGGATGGAAAGCTGAGTCAACCTTGAGCCTACTGAGATTCGATCTGTTAAACTGCTGGTAGCCGGTGATCAGCAGAAGTAGCTTGCAGCACTCTAACCACTATGCCACCGAGGCTCTTGGTGGAAGGAATAGGACTGAAATGGCAGAACAGAAAACCTGAACACCAAAAATGTTTGAACAGAAGTGGCTGCAGGAACGAAATGAATAGTTTTAAAGAAGGAAATAAAAAGACTGTAAAAGTTAAACTGTCTCAATCTAGAAAAATGGAAACACCGGAGTCTCATGTCCTGACTTATTTACAAATACTTGAGAAACACAATGAGTACACTCCAGTCTCTATTAAGGTCAAAAGCTGTAAACTATCTAAACACTCTTAAATCTGTGTCCAAACACAGCCAATATTGATTTTTCTAAAAGTGAAATTAAACAGAGATCTGGGTATTCTTTGCAATTCTGATGCAAAAACAGATTTTATGCCAAAACATTAAATGCCAAAACATTAAACAAACAAACAAACAAAAACTCTTAAAGAGGAAAGGTGAAACAATGAAAGAAAAAACAAGTTAGCCAGAAGGTGGCCTAGTAATTAAGCTCCAGAAGCACATTCCTAAAATGCTCCACATTTCCTGCATAACTATCACTGAACACAAAATCTGTAACTCAAAGGAATTTGTAAGTCTTCTCAAAACAAAGAATTCTAAATCGCAATGAGATATGACATCTAGTATTATAGTAATATCATTATCTGAATAGAGTCTTCAGAAAAAGATACTTTGAAGAGTTTTTTGGTGGGGTATTTTTGTTTTTGCTTAAATTTTTATCCTGCTTCTATATCCAGTTGCTGAATCAAGGTTACCAAACTGTTTAATGTGGGGGGAAATTGAATGTAAACCTCTCTAGTCCTAGCCTGTAGATGTAGCCACTAAAGTGTACTCACCTCACAGGGTGCTTGTGGTACAGAAAATAGAAGGTAGAAGGTAGAAATATAGCAGGGATGAGCTTAACATACTGTAACAACTGAAATGTGAGCAACTTAAATGTGAGTGTGCGTGTACTATCCACATCCATGCAAGCGTGCGCCAGCACAAAACACGGCAATTCGCTCAACTGCACCATCTGCACATTTGTGTAACAACAAACAACATGGCAATTCGCTCACATGAACCATCCAGACATGCATGCAATATAAAAAATACAGTGATATAGGATGGGATATAGGATGGGATTGCCTAGGCAGGTTGCCACTATAGGTTCGCCTAACCTGGTGTAAACCGACTGAACCTCTGAAGTATAGCTATATTTGCTCATTGACTCATTTATGAAAAGGCAGGATGAAAATATAATAATAATAACAATAATAGCAAGAATCATAATGCTTGATAAATCCCAGTGCAGTGATAAAACGGGGAAGTAGAAAGAAGTTCAGTCCCATTTTACAGTATAAGATTGAAGACATCAAATCAATATCATTCCATTCTCCTCACAGACCTCACAGATTGTAAACAGAAGAAATAAGGGCCTTTTATTATCGCATCACTCATTTTCACTCTCTGTTCTCTCTTTAGATCCAAGGCAGAAATTCAGATTTGATTCTGATATTGCACTAGAGCAAACAATAACATTTAATAACAGGTTCATCTTTGATGCTAGCACAGAATAAAGCAAAGCAAATGAATTGATAGAATATTCTGAATTTGGGGAGTGCCTTACTTTTTTTCCCCCCTATGCCTTCTCTTCAGGAAAAGGATGTGATTATATAGATATAGAAAATGGAAGAATGACCGATCATCTTGAATATTACAAACCATTTCCAAAATGGGAGGGACAATCAATTCAGTTTTATTGTTTTGATGGTTTTCTGCCTGCAAACAAGGAAACATGGCAAACAGCAACATGCAGGAGTTCCCGTTATGTCCCAGAAGTAAAGTGTTTCAGTAAGTAATTCTTCCCCTTTGTAGTAGATATTGCCAAGTACAAACAAAACAGGTCAGATGCTGTCCTGATCTTACTTTAACCTTAATGAAGTAACATCCTACAGAGATGTCAGCCTGTTTGTGGGTTGTTTTGTCTGCTAGGCTGATGTTTACACTTCTGTCCCTTCTTCTTCTTCTTCTCAAGAGACTCTAAAGGTTATTTTGGAGCCTACAGTTTGCAAAAGATGTGTACTAAAGCCTTAAATGATAGAGATAAAAGCTGAGTCTTTGATAAAATATAAACAGAAATAGCACCGGCAGACTTACCGGCCGGTGCCTTCTGCAGGAGGGTCGGGACGGCACGGACACATGGCAGCCGCCATCTTGGATCTCGGCTGAAGTCTCGCGAGATTGCGAGACTTCGGCCGAAAATCAGGCCAGTGTGGCCTGATTGCTGACGTGGCCGGGCGGGGCTTGCCAGCCCTATAAAAGGGCGTGCAGGTCCGGGTTCGGCCTGTTTCGCCCGGACCACGTCAAAAGAGCAGACACGTGGCTGTCTGCTCTTGGAGCCTCTTTCGGCGGCCCCCCGCTCCGTGGCAGGTTAGGGGCGGAAAAATGGGTGGTGGTTTAGCAACTGCGCGTTCTCCCTTGGGCACCTTTGGGGATGATTGACAGGTTCTCTCCAAGCTCGTGGTGGGGGCTACCTGAGCAGTTGGGGGGAACCTGTCTTTGGGTCCCGCACCTTGAAGCCCCCGGGTAGGGGTTAGCCGGTGGGACCCCCCTCATGCAAGTGCATGGCAGGGTCTCAGGTGAGGGAGTGGTCCCTCACCTGGACTAGCATCGAGATACGCCCATATGTTGCCCAGGAATATTTATTGCTACGTCATTTCCGCCCCGGAAGCAATTGTTTGACCCTGCAGGTCCATTGTTTGGGTCATAGTTAGATATGTTAATTTATGCTAATTTAGTTGAATAAATTATGCTAATTTATTTTAATAAAAATGACCCAGTTTAAATCCAGCTCTTGTGTCCGTGTCATTACTCCGTCTCTTCTGCAAAATAGGGTTCTTCTTCATCAGCTTTCTCTTCTCTTCACACCTTGTCATCTCTCTGAATTAGATATCATGCGGAGTATGAATAGCCTTCCAAGAACCATAAATGATGTAACCATGTTGCTCTTTTTTGCTTTTAGAAAGATGTGATCCTTATGTACGTTTTTATTATGGCCGTACTGTTTATAACTTCCGGAACAAGTACATAGAAGGTGACAACATTACATTTACTTGTGATAGCGGATATTCTCCTGCAAACCAGCAATCAACAATTACTTGCACAAAATATGGGTGGTCACCTGCTCCAAGATGTATCCAGCCAGGTAAGTTTTAGGAAGGTCAACTAAAATTGCCTGATGTGAAATTGCTTACCATGCTGTATATATGCACACATATGCTGTATATGTGCACACAGGTATACATGCACATACACACACAATGTGTGTGTGTGTGTGTCTGTGTGTGCATGCACACATATATATATATGGATTTCTAAATGAGAATTTGTGATAATTTAGCAGCAGGAAGGAAAAGAGATTCATATTTCTACAGGGAATTGTGCTGTGACTGGGGGTAAAAGTAAAGTTTATGTATATACATATAGTTGTGCCTATGTGCCTGTCATTTATTTATTAAACTTAATGCCTTCTATTACTTAGATCTGTTTAATATTTCAATAAAAAGGTGACTTCTGATTTGAAGAAAAATATTTTAGATGAAGTTTGTTAACAATTAAATATTTTTTTTCTTATTTTTGAAGACAGAAAGATGTGTTTTGATCTGCAAAGAGGATTTAGGTTTGTCTCCAAATACGATCTAAGGCTCAGCATAAATTGTTTTGGGCAGTATGCAAATATACAATAAATGAATAGATAAATGGCAATTATTAAGGAACAGTAAAATAAAGAAAAGGGTGGTAAATATCAAAATTATGTGATAATACCTTTTAATATTGCAACTAAAACAATTCACTGTATGTAACATATTTTTAAAACTTCAATGTGGTTGTGTGTGTGAATGAATGATAGCATTTGCATAAAAAGAATTAGGTCTGTGCTTCAAATACTTTCACAATTGTACGATGCTACAGAAGTCTTAAAATAAGACAATCCTTTAATTGTTGTCAGTGTAGTTGTATCCTGTCTAAACATTGAATCATGGCAAGGGGACCAAACTTTATTAATATGAGACAGTTAGTTGCTCATCCAAGTAACTTCAGTAGTCAAAGAAAAATTAATTAGGTAGAGAGAGGCACTGCAATGTAAAAACTTCAGGGATTTCTCCGTAAAATGTATTGCAATATGTCAGTGAAGATTTCCAATATCTTTGCTATAAATCTATCTACTATTACTGAACATCCAAAATATACTATTTAATTCTATGTACCCTATTTTTTGGTGTATAAAACACACTGGTATGTAAGAATTACCTAGATTTTAGAGGAGGAAAACAAGGAAAAAAGTATTCTGAACCAATTGGTGTAGTATTGTTTAATAAAATAACAGTGTGGCACAGGGGTCCCCAAACTTTTTACACAGGGGCCAGTTCACTGTCCCTCAGACTGTTGGGGGGCCGGACTATAAAAAAGCCCTATGAACAAATCCCTATGCACACTGCACATATCTTATTTAAAGTAAAAAACAAAATGGGAACAAATACAATATTTAAAATAAAGAAGAAGTAATTAAGTAATTAAGTAATAAAGTAATTTATACTTCTTTATTAACAAGTAAATTTAAACTTAAATCAACAAACTCCCTCCATTTCTCCTTCCTTCCCTCCCTCCCTCCTTCTTCTCCACTTCTCTGTTCCCTCTCTCTTTTCATTCTTCTCTCTCATTTGTTTCATTTTTCTCTCCCTCGTTTTCTCTCCATCATTTTCTCATTTTTCTCTTTTTCTGTCTCTCTCTCACACTCTTTCCATCTATCCCCCTTTCTCTCTTCCTCTATCTCTCCCTCTTTCTCTCTCTCTTTCTTTCTCTTTCCCTCTTTCTCTTTCTCTCTCTTTCTTTCTCTCACTCATTCTCTTTCTCTCTCCCTCTTTGTATCTCTCCCTTTCTTTCTCTCCCTCTCTCTCGATCTCCCTCTTTCTGTCTCTCCCTTTCTTTCTCTCTCTCTCTCTATTTCTATCTCTCCCTCTCTCTTTCTCTCCCTCTCTCTTTCTCTCCCTCTCTCTCTTTCCCTCTCTCTCTCTCCCTTTCTCTCTCTTTCTATTTCTATCTCTCCCTCTCTCTTTCTCTCCCTCTCTCTCTTTCCCTCTCTCTCTTGTTTTCTTTCTCTCTCTCTATTTCTATCTCTCCCTCTCTCTTTCTCTCCCTCTCTCTTTCCCCCTCTGTCTCTTGCTTTCTTTCTCTCTCACTTTCTCTCTCTCTTGATTTCTTTCTCTCTCCCCTCCTTTTTCTCTCTCTCTCTCATACACCACACTGGCAACAGGGCCTACCGTGGCCCGGTTTTCAGAAGGGGCCCGTGCCCAGGGGGTAGGAGCTGCCTCTCTCGCCTCCCTAGCCCGCACCAAAGGAGCCCGTGTCCTACTGGGGCGAGATCCCAGGGGTCCCTGGGTGGAAGCTTGCCGCTTGGGGGCTATGCTGAAGCTGGTCCCCAAAAGGGGGAAAAAACTTTAAAAATTTTTAAAACCTGCTAGCTAATGGGCCTTGAAAGAGCAGGCCCAAATCACCCAAGCCTCCCGGATGGGGGGTCCTGGGGCCGTAAAAGGGGAAAAATTAGCTAAATCCCTGTTAAACAGCTCAACTAAATTAAAATCCCTAAATTAAAATCCCTAAAGTAGCTTGCAGTACTGCCCTCTAACCATTGCACCACCGAGGCCCTTATCCCATAAAAGGGGGGCCTGTGATGGCCCACCACCCCTGCTACCATTCCTGAGTCCCCCTCCCAAAGTGGGAGGGAGGTGATGGGGGGGTGAAAGCCCTTCCCACCCTTGTTAGTCAGCCCCTACCAGCCCGCCCTGGCCCAGCCCTAAAGTAGGGGTGGGTGCCAGGGGGGAGGTGTTGCGGGGGGGGGGTAAGGCTTCCTCCCCACCACAATGGGAAGTAGGCTAAGCCTACTCCCCAAAGATGAATTCCTGGCAGCAACCCAAAGAAAATCAGAGGCCAGCCTGCCTCTGACTTGCAAAATTAAACCTGAAGCGAGGCCTCGATAGGCCTCGCCACATGGTCTGATCTTCGAAGTGAACAGAAAGCCTTCTGTTCAATTCCAGAGGCAGCCAAAGCAAGAAGGAGGTCCTGTTCGGATCGCCCTTAAATAGGGCAATCTAGGACCTCCTCTTGCACCCAACATGCAGTGTGCCATCCTGGCGTCCTTCCAAAAGCCGAACTTCCATTTTCACCAGAAACCAGAAGTTTGGGGCTCCGTGGAGCCGCCAACAGCGTCCCCCTGCTCTGGAGGCAATTTCGACTGGCGGTTTAAGCCGCCGGTCGGGCATTTCCAAATGAACACTCATACACTTTACTTATTTATTTCATTACATTGATATTGAAATAGTACCCTGCTCTTTGAACTTCAATATGCAATTTATTCCCTTACAGATATGTCTACATGCATATTTATAAATACCTAACAGAGGTCACAAGACCAGAACAAAAAATAAAATTAACTAAATTAGTAACTGTTTATGTTAGCAACAGCAAAAAACCCCACCTAGAGTTATAGACTCTAGAGTTATATAGAGTTTTACAGCTCTCTCTAAACAGTTTACACAATCAGCACATTGTCCCAAACAATCCTGGATTTCATTTTACCAATCTTGGAAAGATGGATGGCTGGGTCAACTTTGAGCTTGTCAGGAACAAACTCCTGGCAGAGGGAATGCAGAGTTATCCTGCAAACTAAGAATTACTTACTTTCTACTGAAATCTTTACGGTGCTCACTGATTAATTTTGTTGCGCTGAGCCACTAACCATTTGTTTTAAAAATGGTGATACTGACTTTCAGAATCAGCTTGCTCATGTAGATTGATATATTAAAATGATTGCAGGCTGCTTTCAGCTACAGATCAAATAAATGGGGTTTAAAAAATATAATTACATAAAATGTACAGTTGCAAATTTATTTCTTACTTACTGTTCACATTTTATTTTACAGATCTAAGTTCATGAACAACAGGACATATACAGCATCCTTAAAACCAGAAGATGAATGTCTGAAATAATATATCATTCTCTTTCATATGACACATGAAGCTGGATTGTATACAAATATAAACGGTGGATCCAAAATGAAGGCCTACTTTGTAAAAGACATTTTACCAACTGAAATTACTGGGAAAATGATAACATTTAAAAACAAGTTTATAGAACCATCTTTAAGGATGTTCTATTTAAGGATTAACTATTATAATATATTCCTCACTCAAGATGAATTTTTAAAAATATATTTATAAATTTATATTATAATAGTTCTACATTCCTCACTCAAGATGATTTATATATATATAAATATATATGTAGATTGTTCTGAGTTCGGGTTTTGCCCCGTGTAATATTTTGCATGTCTATGCAATGTTTCGGTGAAATCATATTCACCATCATCAGGCTGAAAAACATAGAGATAGAAAAACATCCCCAAAATATGAACAAGCGGGATGATACCTCCCACCTACCAGACATCTGGAAACCAGCCCTGAAACGTAACCCAGCCATAAAAACTGAAACCAGACTCAGAACACACATTGCAAAACAATCAAGTAGCCTGCAAGCTCCAACTACTCAGGATATCACGCCTAATCAACAACCATTAACTAATCAGCATACCTCAGCTACATCAACGACCCCAGGTGTTACCCCACTGACTTACCAGGAAGTTTCTACACAGGAGGCAATTGCTGAGCCATCAAACCACACCCAGCCACCAGTATTTATAGAAGGAAGGCAGCTCAGGTCTCACTGTGTTCACCCTAGAACAAAGACAGAAACACCAGCCTGAAGATGACGAGTGGGACCTCATCGAAACGTCGCCAGAAATTTCCAAATCCTACATGGGAAGAAACCCGAATATACCAAGACTGTCATATATATATAATTGTTAACATTTGATTAACCTGAATCAGTACCCCATCTTAAAGCAATGACAATAGATAATTGAAATTGATTTTTTACATATAGATGAGTTAAGTACTTTTAAAAAAATATATTAAAAATCTGTTAATCATTTTTGCCGCCAAACATTTAATAATTCAGTTTACAGTCTAATCCAAAATCCAGGAAGAAACTGGTGCTCTTTATGTTGCTCCGGAGATCGCCAAATGTACTTTGATGATCAGAATCTGATATAGGTTCACCCAGAGGAATTTCTATACTTGTTTTTGTTTTGCTTTGCTTTGATTGTTTGTTATTGCAGTATGAAATTATATAACTATAAGTAATTAAAATTTAAGATAAAGTTTAGAACTTGGAACAGGCCTTCCCAAACCACATTCCTTCAAAAGCTGTTATTTAAGACAAAATGAGCTAGAATTTGTCATGATATCAATTCAGTCTGCCACATGCGCCTCCACATTGACACACACGCCCAGGGGTGGGCTGCTGCTCAGATGCGGGGGAATGCAGTGGGGTAGTGAAAATGGAGCTCCACCCCAGAGCACCCAATTTGCACTGAAAGATGTGGAAAGAAAATGCAGGGCATCCTGCATAAGCCATGGCCTCAATGTGGTAGTAAAAATTTTGGTAGCCCTTCACTTCATACACCCATGTGCACAGCAGCTTCCTCATTCCTTTGCATGAGAGGAAAGCCCCAGCAGCCACAGCTGAGGGACCAGGCTACTGGGGACTTTTCCCTCCTCCTTTTTCTCCTGATCAACTCTTTGCTGAGTTTTCCGCTGTTCTTGCATTGTAGTCGGGCTGCACATCAGCAAACATGGAGAAAAAGAGATGCCCTGGTGGTGGGGGGGGGGAGAAGGATGGCCAGGAGCATGGCAGCCAGGTGTGGGGTAGTGGAAATGGAGCTCCATCCCAGAGCACCCAATTTGCACTGAAAGATATTGAAAGAAAATGCAGGGCTTCCTGCATGTTACCACTCACAGTGTGGTAGTAAAAAATTTGGTATCCCTTCACTGATGGCAGCCCTGTAGTGATGGCAATGCATAAGCAAAGGAGAAAGAGGAGAAGGAAAAGTGCAACAGTTTTCGCAACTTTATTATTTTATTTTATTTTATTTTATTTTATTTTATTTATTTTATTTTATTTTTTTATTTTATTTTATTTTATTTTATTTTATTTTATTTTATTTTATTTTATTTTATTTTATTTTATTTTATTTTATTTTATTTTATTTTATTTTATTTTATTTTATTTTATTTTATTTTATTTTATTTTATTTTATTTTATTTTATTTTATTTTATTTTATTTTATTTTATTTTATTTTATTTTATTTTATTTTATTTTATTTTATTTTATTTTATTTTATTTTATTTTATTTTATTTTATTTTATTTTATTTTATTTTATTTTATTTTATTTTATTTTATTTTATTTTATTTTATTTTATTTTATTTTATTTTATTTTATTTTATTTTATTTTATTTTATTTTATTTTATTTTATTTTATTTTATTTTATTTTATTTTATTTTATTTTATTTTTATTTTTTATTTTTATTTTTATTTTCATTTCATTTCATTTCATTTCATTTTATTTATTATTTTATTTTATTTTATTATTTTATTTTATTTTCAATAATTTATCTAGACTTGAGTTTCCTTTCTCTAATTCCCCCCACACTGCTCTGACTTGGATTTACAATTTCAGCCCAGGGTATCAAGCTGAAGCCATAGATTACAAAGATCCTTGCAAAGCCAATAAGAGAAAGGGAGAAGGGAGAAAGGAGGGAGGGAGGGAGCCCGCACACACACATGTGTGACAGGAGGACTTTTTAAAAAAACAATGCATAACTTTAAGCTTCTTCTCTGGGGAACTTGGGAAGTTTTTCTTAGCTCGGGCTAAGAATTTCGTCCTTCCTGTTTGTCTGCTGACTCCCAGGAATACTTGCTGCTTTGATACAAAGGGGAAAGGAAGGGAGAACGGGGAGGCTCTGTCATCTCAGTGAGTCTGTCTCAGAAAAGCAAATGAGGAACAGGAGCCAAACATATGTGGGCTAGTAGCTGCGTGAGGAGCACAGGGAGACCTTGACCTGGCTCACTGCCCCTTCCACCTCCTCAGGATGGCTGGAATCCTTGCTGCACGTTGGGGACTTCTCAGCTACTGAGGCAGGAGCGAAGGTACCTGCCACACCCACTGCCTAGCAGCCCTAGAAGCTCCAAATGTGTGCCTTTTTTTGCACTGCAGAGGGACTTCCCTCCATAGTGCAAAAAACTGCACAACAGCAAACTGGAAGTGTTTTTCTGAACTTCTGGTTTGTCCATTGGGCAATTTTTTTCACCTACCAGGCTTCAGACAGGCTTGTGCATATGCACGTGGGGGGGGGCAGCGCTGGGGAGATTTGTGCATGTGGGGAGATGGGAAGATGTGTGGGCTAGCACCCCCCCACACACATACATTTTTGTGCGTGAACCAAAAAAGGTTTGCCATCACTGACTTAGTGCAACTCATGAATCATTTCATAGGCAAACAAAAGCCTTTAACTGAAAGCTGATTAAGGCATCAGTAGCAGGGTCAGGTGAATGGTTCCAATCAACTAAGACAACAAAACTGAACTAGTTAATTGTAGTTTGCACTTTTTAGAGAAGGGCTACATTTGGGAGAAAAGCAGTTCAGAAAGAATAACTTGTTTATTTAATCTCTCTGTTCTGCAAGAGGTGAAGAAGAAAAACCAAATTGACCAGATAGTTGCTGCAAAAGTTGCAAGAGAGATGAGATATACCAGATTAAGAAATAAGCTCTATAACTAATTTTTCATGAGTCAGACCATGAATGTGTCTTCCAAACTCCTGCTGGCTTCCAATTGATTTTACTTGTGGGAAGCTTGCACGGTATATAGGTAATCAAATCATATGACACAGTGATGCTGTAAAGATGGAACTTCGTGAAACATTGGAAGTCCCCCTGGTTTAGTGCCATTTAGCTGAATTTAACTCCCATGATTGGAATCCAGAAATGTGGTATGGAAGTGTGTGGGGTTCTAGCAGAGAAGAGAAATAATTAGAAGGGGAAGAAGAAAGGAAGAAGGAAGCTGCAAGCAGGGATATATGTACATATAAAATTGATGACCCAATATTGAACTCCTGCAGGAAGGCATTGGACTGTGATTGCTCTTCCTTCCTTCTCAGGACCTCTTTTAGCAGAGGGGTTTGCTCAAGATATAATGATGGCAAATGTCACAACCATGCAGACGGATCCATGTAAGAAGACCAGCAAGAAAGACCAAAGCTTTTTGGAGCTCCAGAATGCAGGAATGTCTAGGTAAAAGAAAAATAGGTTGCATTCCCAATTCAGAGATGTATAAACCTCAGAAGAAGAAATGTGACAGGAAAACACTGAAAGCTATAGTTGTGAGAGGAGCTATTCCCCTGATACCACCTGAAGAGGTCTTACCATATTAGGGGGAAGAAGGTGGATGTCAGGGTTCCAAGTAACACCCCCAACCAAGTAAGACTCCAAGGCAGACATTTTCTCAAAGTTCATTTTTTATTAGAGATATCATATCGATGCATTTGAGATCTGAAAGTCTCCCTGGTTTTCCTCACCCCCTCCCAAAAGAATGTCAAAGTCCCTTTCCCTACACCCACATGTCCATCACCTGGCCTAATCAGATCACCATCCTAACTGGGGTTGTTGTCCAGTCATGTCTCTCCAGATGCAGACTGAACATCCCTGACTCTCAGGGAAATAATTTTGTTATGACTCGCCCCATCGTCATCCAACCCCTTTCCCATTTCCCACAGCATGTCCATGCACCAAGTCTGGCAGCCATGAAGATACAAAGAAAAATGGCTGACACTGGATGGTAAATTCCCCTCCCTGTAAAATGGGGATAGTGGAGGCAAAGGTTAATAAAGGGAGCCATCTAAGGAAGCCTATGTCCATATATTGTTTAATAGGATTCACAAAATGCTCAATGAGTAGGGTATTTAATTGCGACATAAATACATCGCAACCCAAGTCAAGGGAGGTGATCTGTAGATCAATACATATGAAGGGTGCATTATATAAACAAAACTCTAGTCTGTATAAATGTAGTTAATCATTAGCCAATCTTAACAGGAAGACTTTAAATATTTTATTTACTTTTAGAAATTCTACCGAGGGAGTATTTAGTGCTCTCCAATCAGAAGGATGCTCCCACACACACACTGCTGATTAGCTAGCTGAGCAATTTTACAATTACTAAAGAAGGATCCTTTATTGTCAATAAGTAATTTTTTTGAGAGAAAGCATGTCACATTTTGAATCACAAACATTCTGAACTAAGTCAGAAAAATCTCATATTTCCTTTAGTGATGAATTTTCCTTATTAATAAAAGGAGGATAGATATTGTATCCTTCTGATAAGTAAGTAATTTCTCTTCTCAGGAATTGATAGTATTTTGAGTTTTTAGATATTTGTTGAAGTGCAAACTAATCCTAGATTTGAGGTATTTGGTGAAAAAACAACATGTAGCAAATTGTACAAACAGCTTCCCTGATATGATTCTCTAATGTTTAATTAATTGTTGCTGAATATTGTAAAACTCCAGAATAATTTAAGAAAAAAAGTGGATATCTATATACTCAAGATTTCTATAAATATAAAATACATATGACAGATATCAATTTTTATTTATTTATCATCAAATTTCTACATTGCCCTTTTCACTGCCCATTCACTCTGGGTGATTTGTAATAAAATAAAAATACAGTTTTAAGACATGAAAGAATGAGAAAATGGTTTCCATTGCCAATAATTTTTCATAAAAGTCATATATAGTAATTTTCTTGTTAGCGACTGTTACTGAAGACCTTGGAAAAGTTCAGAATTGCTCAACACTGGAATGGAAGTGGAGGTATTTTTCTTCTGAAACAAATGATTGGATAATGATTAACTATATTTGGCTGAAGTTTGTAAAACTCCAGATTTAGTTAAAAACTGTATTGGATATCTGCAACACGTGATTCCTATTATTGATATCATAAATACAAAATAGATATCAAATGTAATTTTTGATCAAATTTCAACACAGTCCATCTTAATGAATTGATTCTGGATGGCTTACAATAAAAATACAGTGTTAAGACCTTGAAGAATGAGGAACCTACCAAGAAGTTTTCATAAATGTCCTGTAAAATAGTTTTGCTGTTAGCTGCTGCTATTGAAGATTTAGGGAAGACTCATAATTTATTAAAACCTGGAACGCAAGTGGTGATTTTTTCTTCTGAAGAGATGGAAGGACTGTCTGAAAAACTAAACTATTGCTTGATTTCTTTGTTCACAAAATTCTTGTGGAGTCCTCTGTTACCTGTCAAGATCATATTCTTATTCCAGTAATACTACCTCTTCCTGGTTTCTTTGACAACAAGCAAACAAACATAAAATGAGGAAGAGATAATAATAGCTAGGAGAAATCAGCTGACAAAGCCAAACCTCTAAACTTCATTGCCTGAAGAGCTATGAAGGGCTGGCTGGTCCTGGTTGCTGCTTTTCTTCTCTGGCCAGGTTGCTCTTCTCAAAATGGTAAGTTAAGAAGAGAAATCAAAGCGTTACTAAAGAAAATAATTTCTGATGCATTCATTAAGGAACAGATACTTTTAGCAAAAAGAAAGAGTTCCATTTTTCATTTGTTGCTTTCTGGAAATTTGTAATGCCAGATTCTTTAAGAACATCATAGGTTTATAATTCCAATCCAATAATTTTAGCAACTGATTTCTGAATAGCAAGATATTTTAATCAGTATTGCAAATTCACACTGGTTTTGAGGAACTTTGTTTCAGGACATGATATGATAATAACCAGATAATTGCCAGGTCTAATGATGCTACTTTAAAAGTAAAATGGAAAGTTCACTGTTTGATTTCATTAAAGTATTTGTACTTAATGGTTTATTTTATTTGTAAACAAAAATATTCTCAAAAGTATAACAGTAGAACAGGTATAAAAATGGAATGCATTTATTGAAAGTAATTCTATCATATTTTAACCAATAATATGCTATCAGCACTGTAGCATCTAAACTTTGTCCCAATTTTTCTCTCTTCCCTCCAAGTGAGGTTATTTTTAAAACACTGATACTATAGGAACCAAGCCTGTAGTGTCTGTAATTTACTGTGCCAAGAAAATGATTCTTCCTAAGTCAAAGGTTTGAAATTTTAATATCTATCTTAGTTATGTTTGCGTCAGGATACATAGAAAAGTATCATTTCCCAATGGGCCATTTGTGTGTGTGTGTATGTGATATCAAGTTATCTCTATCCCTATCTCTATCTCTACCTCTATATATCTACCATATTTTTTGGAGTATAAGATGCACATTTTTGCTCCCTAAAAAGAGGCTGAAAGTTTGGGTGTGTCTCATACTCTGAATGTAGCTTTTTTTCACCCAAAGCTTTTTTTTCAGCCCTAATTAGGTGCTAATGATCTTTCCAGCTCTAACCTTGCAGGTTTTTTCATTGTTAGTCCCTGCAAATAATGTTTTTCAAGCCCTAAGTCTTTGCAGGCTTTTTTTCATTGCTCTACTTGCTCCCAATGTTTCTTTCTAGCCATAACAAGGTGCTAGCAATCTTCCCAGCTCTTACCTGGTTGCAAACACTTTCATTGTTACTCTCTCCAAATAATGTGCTGAAGCTGACCAGATTAAGGATGCTAACCAGATAAATGTCTGGTAGGCAGATTTTTTCCCTATTTTACTCATCCAAAACTAAGGTGCATCTTATACTCTGGTGCATCTAATCCATCTGCCTGTCTGCCTGTCTGCCTGTCTGCCTGTCTGCCTGCCTGTCTGTCTGTCGGTTCGTCCGTCCGTCCGTCCGTCCATCCATCCATCCATCCACATGAATTTTGGTCATGTGATATTGGGGATGCCCCAAAGATCATAACTGTGAAAAATGGTTATAAGTCATCTTTGTCATTGTAACTTTGAAGGGTCACTAAATGAAGCGTTGTAAGTTGAGGACAACCTCTATACTGGTGGCAATCACAGCCAACCTCAAATCTGAAGATTTTTGTGATCTAGACTATAGGGAATTTTTTCTTAGGTTCTATTTATGCCCTCTCAACTCTGAAATACTAATAAAATCATATGTTAAAGAGAAATAACAATGATTTGTCAGTGATGTTTCATTAGAATGAAGTATGAACATTATTTGTGTAAGGGGAATTATGGTGGTATAAATCCCTTTTTCAGGAGGGAAGAAAACACGATGACTTATAGGAAAAGATGATTACATTCTTCATAAGCCTATGAGAATTAATTTTGCTAGAAATAAAACAGTGGTGACTGACATAGTCCGTCAGTTTAATCTGGTCCCATAGATGCCTCCAAATTTTCTAAGGAAAACCATGGAAAAAAGTTTATCTTGACATTTGTTAATGTGCTATCCAAATATGCCTGGATCTCCATTTTATTTAACAAGTCCACTGTGAGGCAATTGCAGCCTTCCAGAACATCTTCGAAATAGGATGTCCATCGTGAAAGTTACAGAGAAATGCTAGGAAAGATTTCTCAAATATTCCTCTGAGGAATCTTTGACACATTATTGCATTCATTACTTTACTGTAATAGCTCTTGTTGTTGTTATCCAGAGCCATTCACTTTTCCTCTACAGGACCTGGAGGAGGTAAATACTGGTTTTTATCAGTGGCCACCAACCTTTTGGGCACCAGGGACAAAATCTGGATCAAAGTTTTTGCACAACTCGGAGGGGACATTTTTTTACCTGCTGCCTGCACCCCGTAGTTGGGCCTTCACTTGCTTGCGCAGCTCAGTTTCTGGCATGCCATGGTCCATGCCAGTCCATGGACTAGGGGTTGGGGACTCCTGGTTTACATTAAAGAAAAATGAGGGGTTCTTTTTGACTCAAGTTGCACAAGAAAGATAATAATATATGTTGGTTTTTCATACAAATTAGATGTAAATTGTAGCAAAAAATATTCATATACACATCTATAAAAATGAAATATTTGAATTTAAGAAAATAATTTAAAATATTGCAACATATTTCTTAAAAAAAACCAAAAGAGGGGAATGGGAAATGAAACATAAAATAACATTTTTCCTTGTAAAAGGTAGTTTTTCTGGTTAATAAAAGGAGAAAGATAGATTCTGTCTTACTGATAAGGAAGCAATGTCTTATTCCCTATCTTCTCTCCTTGGGAGTTCATAATATTTTGACCTTCTAGACATTTGTTGAAGTGCAACCCAATCCTAGATATACAGTATTGTGTATGGGAAGAGGGGAGGAGGACAACAGGTATCAACGATTGGCTAATGTTTAAATGCAAATAGCTGAAGATCATAAAATTCCAGAATAATTTAAGAAAACAATTGGATATCTACACTGCCCTTTTTATCTGAGTCACTCTGGATGTTTTACAATAAAAATACAGTTTTAAGCCATTGAAAAATGTTTTCCATGACCAAGAACTTTCATAAAAGCAATGTATAATAATTTTGTTGTAAACTGCTGCTACTGAAGTTCAGAATTGATCAACACAGGAATGAAAGTACAGTTTATGTTTCTTCTGATGATCTGGAAGCACTGCCTGAAACGTTGAACAATTGCTTACCGGTAATTTGTTTACTGTTATCAGCACAACACAAAGTTCATAGTCTCATGAAGTTCTCATTTAGCTATCAAGATCACACTTTTATTCCAGTACTATTTCCTCTTCACAAGCTTCCTAACAAAAACCAAAGCAATAAGAAAAAAGGTGGAAAGGATGATAGTAGCTCAGACAAATTAATTGAAATAGCTAAACTAAGGAACTGATTTTTAGTGATTGGGAGATTACCTGAAGACCTATGAAGGTCTGGCTGCTCCTCGTTGCTGCTTTTCTTCTCTGGCCAGGCTTCTCTTCTCAAAACAGTAAATTAAGACAAAGATAAATCAAGGGGGCAAACATTGTCTTCTAGCATTCTTTTAAAGGAAGTTACTTTTAGAAAGTGCAAACAGTTTCATTTTTCTCTTGTGGATTTCTGAAAATTTGTAATGCCAGATTCTTTAATAATATCATAGATTTATAATTCAAATCCTCTTTTCAAATACAATATTTGAAAAATAGGAAGCTCCATATCCACACCCATCCCTGTTAAAAGTGGTGTCCCCCAAGGTAGCGTACTGGGACCTACACTCTTCATTCTCTACATCAACGACCTTTGCGATCTCATCACAAGCAACCATTTCTTTTTGTAGACGATGTAAAACTCTTCAACACCACTGATAGCACAACTACTCTACAAAAAGACCTAGACTCAGTTTCTGACTCGTCCAACACATGGCAACTCCAAATCTCAACCAGCAAATGATCTGTCCTACACATCGGCAAAAAGTATCAGAACTTCAAATACAATGTCCTGCCTGTCAAAGACTACTTCAGCTTCAACCACAACAACACAAGAGCACACAACAGATTCAAGCTTAATATTAACCGCTCCAAACTTGACTGTAAAAATATGACTTTAGTAATCGGGTTGTCAAAGCGTGGAACTTCTTACCAGACTCTATAGTATCATCCCCTAACCCCAAACATTTTTACCCTTAGACTATCCACAGTTGACCTCTCCAGATTCCTAAGAGGTCAGTAAGGGGTGTACATAGGCGCACTAGAGTGCCTTCTGTCCTCTGTCCTATAGTCTTTCCTATATCTCGTATTTCTTCTCTACTATATCCTCTATAACTTTCATTGTGTATTATTGTGTATTGGACAAAATAAATAATAAAAGAAATATTTTTCAGCAACTGATTTATGAATAGTAAAATACTTTGCATCAGTATTATAAATTCACACCCATTTGAAGGGTCTTTGTTTTAGTTAATAAAAAACTCGATATGATAATAATCAAGAGAGTACCATGTCTAAGCTAAGGTTTCATAAGTCAGAGTGTTTGAAATTATCAAGATATATCTCAGTGGGATTTACATCAAGAAAAATACAAATATATCAGTGGAAGTCTAAATTCACAGTGATCAGATCCTTCACAAGAACATGAGGATAATATTCACTTCACTAGACATTGTAGCTTAGACTATATTTGTTGATACTCAATATTCATATTTTTTGAGCCAATCATATATGCATCACTGTTTTATCAAGATTTTGGGGTTTATTGGGTGCTCAGGGAGGGGTAGCACCTCTGGTGTAGGAGCATGTCATGTCCATTTACAGCAGCTAATTTAGGGCAGCTTTTAGGGCAGCTGGTTCACCTTTGGCCCCCACCTGTCACTCAGCTCTCATCTGTGGCTCCTAGTAGCTTTAGCATGTGCAGCAGCCACACCCCAGGCAACAGCTTTGACAGTCTGGCCAAACCAGGTTAAGAGTAGCCGGTGGGTCACTGACTTTTGGCGAGATAGGGACTTATATATCCCAAGCATGTGAAGACAAATTCTGGTGGACTGAGCAGATGAAACCTATTAGAATAGGTCAATGATCATGAAGGTGGTCTCTGCAAGCAATGTGGTACTCTAAGAGCATGGCAAGACAGGAAAGATGCCCTAGTTAACCACTAGGAGAAGAGAAACTGACTGCAAATCTCCATTGCCTTGTGGCTATATACATCATTTGAAAAGGCTTGAGGCATATCCGGAGACGGAGTCCAGGAAGCAGTTCATGGCTGTGTATAGGCATGTTCTGATAACTCCTGTGATATAGCTGGAACCATCGTATTGGCCTTTGCCATTCCATTGGAATATTTAAGAGACGTGGAGAGGGGGGATCTGCTGCTTGGGTAACAGTCTATCCTCCATACTAACCTCTCAGACTTCATGCTCTGGGGAATCCAGAACATGATACCATGATCTTTCGAGACTGGGGGATGCCAATGCCAATCATGGTTACAAAAGTCAAAGAAGAGAAGACCTGGAACTGATCTCAGTCAACAGAGACCATAGAAGGCATTCTTTTTTCTACAATTGCGAAATTAGCTGAAAACACATCAGTACAATACCCCATATCAGGCTTTTACTTTCAAATTTGATAGGTGAAAGGTTACATGGTTTAGGACCAGATTATCTATGGGACTGTCATCTGCCTCATATATCCTAGTGACCGGTCAGGTCCCACAGAATCGGCCTTCTCCAGGTCCTGTCAGCCAGGCAATGTCACCTGGCAGGGCCTAGGGAAAGAGCCTTATCTGTGGTGGCTCCGGCCCTTTGGAACCAACTCCCTCCAGAGATCCGTACGGCCCCCACTCTCCTAGCCTTCCAGAAGGTGTTAAAAACATCACTCACATTCTTGCAGAGCTGGATCTTTGCCTTCGTTCGTGAATTTTTTTGTTCAGTATCCTACCTTTGTTGCCAATGTTAAGTTCTCATAATGAAGAGGCTGGAGACAGTATTGTGACTAACAGCTCTTTATTGCAAGAACCAACCCAGCAAAGCTCTCTTTAAATAGAGGGCTGCCAGCTGGTTTAATCAATCAGCGATTTCTATTCTCACTCTGCAAAGCAGGCCTTGGTGTAAACAATTAACTCAGATTCAAACCTTAATACATAACAGTTGACATTATTAATATTTTTGGTTAGATGTTGTTGATGAATTATACATGGAAAGAAGACAGGGTGATTGCAACTGGGAAAGGTTTAATCATGAAAATCCAATACATATAACTGTCGGAAAGATTTCTCCAAGACCAAATAGGGTAAACGAAAGTGCTTGCAAGGATGAAATTCCACAGAATTACAGGCAAATTACAGGCTGGTGGGGAGGGGGGATTTGATAGCCTTACAACCACTTTCTATGTCCTTATACTTAAGATTTGCTTAGATTAGGCATCAGCAAGAAAAGCTGATATATTACACTTGGATCTTGAGTTATGACCCACTTGGAGCTTCCTCGTCACTGTCATAATATTTTATGGTCTTAAAGTGGGTCAACTCACATTACAATTTTATGACCTTTTTCTAACGGCCAAATTACTATAGTCATTACACAAATCCATTGTTGTTAAGAGAAACAGCAATTCACTATGGCCAGGGGTCTGCCAAAAACTGGCAATCTGTGCTGGTTTTTGGCAAAACTAGTCATAACATAGAGTCACATGACTGGAGGATATTATAAATGACCATGAATGCAATGCAGGTCATTAAACAATGAGTCATTAGTCTAGGACTATCTGTAATGTGGATTAGAGTGTAGCAGGCATTGATTTACTACTTTAGAGAAAAGTGGGAACTAATTGTTTAGGAGGGAAATTTGTTAGATTTTTAGGATTATTTGGAAGAGCAAGTTTGTTAAATCATGTAAAATTATTTAATGCATATATAATTTCAGCATGTGATGAACCAGATGAGATTGACTTTGGGGAAATTGTGAGCGCTGAGAAAGCCAAGTACCTGGAAAATGACCGAGTGCAATA